>NC_041405.2:37350882-37650882 GCF_900747795.2 Erpetoichthys calabaricus
ACCATATAAACATATGGTTTCTACTTCGCGGATTTTCTTATTTCGCGGGTGGCTCTGGAACGCAACCCCCGCGATGGAGGAGGGATTACTGTATGTAGATATGTATATGTATATAAATGTTTATGTGTGTGTGTATATTATATATATAATATATATATATATATATATATATATATATATATATATAAAAGACAGCAACACTTATAACAATGACAACACAATTACATTGACAATCATGTTACGTTATTTTTAAAATGTTTCCTTTTTTTTTCATAACCTCTTTAACACACTACTTCTCCGCTGCGAAGCGCGGGTATTTTGCTAGTATATACCGTATTTTTCGCACCATAAGACGCACTTTTTTTTCCCCAAAAGAAGGTTGGAAATGTCTGTGCGTCTTATGGTGCGAATATTGCATCACAGACCATGATGTGTAATACCTGACAAAAGTCGACATCCAGGGCTAGAGGGCGACAAAACTCACTGTTACGTTACAGGCATTCCCTCTGTGCTTGGAGGAATGTTAGACTCATTGACTCGGCATCTAATCCTTGCGTGTGCGTGAGTTGCGATATCTAAACAAATATAAACAAAGGCAAGATAGCGTATACATCTCATGAGGGAGCGAAGCGCATTATCACTGAGTTGGACTCTGGACTCGATAGATTACCAGCCGCTGGACTACTTCAGGCTGTTCTTTCCTGAAGCTGCCTTTCAGCTACTGTCAGACGAGACAAACAGGTATGCAGAGCAATTTTTTGAATTAAGGCTGTGCTTGCACCGCATTCTCATTTTTCAAACTGGAAACCCACAACAAAACACGAGATAGATAGATAGATAGATAGATAGATAGATAGATAGATAGATAGATAGATAGATAGATAGATAGATAGATAGATAGATAGATAGATAGATAGATAGATAGATAGATAGATAGATAGATACTTTATTGAAGGGCTTTGTGGCATTACAAATATAGATGGGACTAGACTGGCGATATAACTTCAGGGAGCATTGGTCCAAACGTGCTTTGTCCCCTGGTGGTTTTGGACAGGTTATGTCGCGTGATGATAGGTACGTGGTGCTGCAAAGTGATTGTGAGCAACTGAGCTTAAAAAATTCTGACACTAGCGATGTGGAGTTCTTGGGGTTTCCATAAAACTAGAAGAATGCTTAAACCTTAAAGTCTCTCCTTATTTGTTAATGACAGTGATGATGTTTCTTAATACCGCTGTTGAATTTACATGGTTGAAATATTATTCTGCTATATTTTATTAAACATATTAGTGCACCATTTGGTTCAGAATATTTTTTTTCTTGTTTTCCTCCTCTAAACCTAGGTGCGTCTAATGGTCAGGTGCGTCTTATGGTGCAAAAAATACGGTATATATATATATATATATATATATACATACATATACACACATACATATACACACATACATGCAGTTTCAATAACATAGAAATCAATATAAACAACATTAACATCATTATCATATGAGAATATGAAGTAATATATAAGAAGCACATTTCATCTATAATAATAAAAGGCAAAGTCCTCACTGACTGACTCACTCACTCACTCACTGACTGACTCATCACTAATTCTCCAACTTCCCGTGTAGGTGGAAGGCTGAAATTTGGCAGGCTCATTCCTTACAGCTTACTTACAAAAGTTAGGCAGGTTTCATTTCGAAATTCAAAGCGTAATGGTCATAACTGGAACATATTTTTTGTCCATACACTGTAATGGAGGAGGCGGAGTCACATATTGCGTCATCACGCCTCTTACGTAATCACGTGAACTAAAAACAAGGAAGAGATTTACAGCACGAGTCACACGCGGGAACGAAGGTAAATGACGTTAATTTTTGACTGTCTTTTAATACTGTGTAAGCATACATATTAACACATGTGCAATTAAACGTGTGCATTTACGGGGTGATTTCTCAGGCTTAAAAGCTCACCTTTTATCAAACGCGGGAACAAAGGTAACTGACGTTGTTCACTGTCTTTTAATACTGTGTAACCATACATATTAACACATGTCCAATTAAACGTGTGCATTTACGGGGTGATTTCTCAGGCTTAAAAGCTCGCCTTTTACTAAAAAAGTAAATGCAAAACTATTTTCAATCAGTTTATTGAAACGCTCCCGTTAAGGATTGCAATAACATATTCGTGAGATAAAAGAACGAAGTAGGAGGAAATGGAGGAACAGCCGCAAACAGCGAAGAGCAAAAAATTTATTAAACAATTGAGAACGGAGCGAGTTAAGCATACAAGCATGTTCATAAGGGAAACAAAGCACGGTGTAAAACGTAAGTTTAAATTAAGTTTATAGAAACGCTCCCGCTGCGGATTGCAATAACATATTCGCGAGATAAAAGTTTAATTAGAAGACACGAGGTATAAACGAACCACACGCCGTGGCGCAACGTTAGGGGCAACAGTTTCAACCATTCTATGATCTGCTTCTCGCAACTGAAAGACGGCACATGGCGGATGTTAGCCGACTTGCTGACCGCAACGTTAGGGGCTTCAAGTATGGCGCTGACGCCACATCTCAGTGCCAACACTTTGCAGACTGTACTTAAAAGACACGCCCTCCTCACTGGACAGTTAAAAACACCAATCAAACTAACGATGACATCAAGTATTACCCAATCAAAACTAGGAAAGGAGGCATCTTCATAAAATGCGTGTGGGATGATTTGCATGAGACGCTGCTTTAAAAAAAAAATGATAAAAAAAATACGGGATAAATCCCGTCCAGTATTGATTCAAAACGGGACGCGCAATTTCATTCTCAAACGCGGCACGATTCCGTATTTTAAAGGACGGGTGGCAACCCTACAGTGCCAGGTAACCACCCATACAATCACATTGTGATTCAGACTAGGAATGCAATAAATGTAATTACCCCGATCTACATACAAGGCGAAAGTCTTGCAACATTCAAAGATGATGGTTTGGGATAATTAGTGCTTATTAAGTACACCATGGAACATAAAAGAGCTTATGAAGCCTTGAACGAAAAAAGCAACATCTCAGAGATCGTACAAAAAAAAAGGAGCAACAGTTTCAACCATTCTATGATCTGCTTCTCGCAACTGAAAGACGGCACATGGCGGATGTTAGCCGACTTGCTGACCGCAACGTTAGGGGCTTCAAGTATGGCGCTGACGCCACATCTCAGTGCCAACACTTTGCAGACTGTACTTAAAAGACACGCCCTCCTCACTGGACAGTTAAAAACACCAATCAAACTAACGATGACATCAAGTATTACCCAATCAAAAGTAGGAAAGGAGGCATCTTCATAAAATGCGTGTGGGATGATTTGCATTAGACGCTGCTTTAAAAAAAAAAATGATAAAAAAAATACGGGATAAATCCCGTCCAGTATTGATTCAAAACGGGACGCGCAATTTCATTCTCAAACGCGGCACGATTCCGTATTTTAAAGGATGGGTGGCAACCCTACAGTGCCAGGTAACCACCCATACAATCACATTGTGATTCAGACTAGGAATGCAATGAATGTAATTACCCCGATCTACATACAAGGCGAAAGTCTTGCAACATTCAAAGATGATGGTTTGGGATAATTAGTACTTATTAAGTACAACATTGAACATAAAACAGCTTATGAAGCCTTGAACCGAAAAAAGCAAGATCTCAGAGATCGTAAAAAAAAAAAAGGAGGTAATGTCGTTTTACTCGCTGTAGATTTTACTCAAACATTACCAGTTATTCCACGAGGGAGACCAGCAGATAAACTCAACGTGTGTTTAAAATCCAGGCTTCTCCCACGGTCGGTTATATGTCGCGTGTTCTCGGGTAGGTACAACAAAAAATGTATACATTTAAGCATGTAATGGGCAAAGAAAAAATGAGGTATACCCGAAGGCACTGCAGTAGTACTCAATGTAACTTTACTTCTTAAATGTTAATGTTTTACTGTTTAATAATTTATACGCTTCTTATATATTGTTCAAATTCTTTTATGAAAATACCAGTGACAGCGCAATGCACGATAACATGGAGTGAATACACCATACGCATCTGCCCACGGCCGCCCTGGTGTGCGCAGATAGGAGTTGATTCTAAAATAAAATAAACATAAAAAGAGTAATACATTCATCACCCATAAAGCGGATAGCAGACGTGACGTATTATATGTGTACCACATTTCAAGTCAATACGTGAAACGGTTTGCAAGCTACATGTGATTTAAAATCCTGGACAGACCAACGAAAAGCCACGGTAGCAAATTATTGAAGAAGATTTTACTGTTTAATAATTTATATTTATATGAAATGTGCTTCTTATATATTACTTCATATTCTCATATGATAGTGATGTTAATGTTGTTTATATTGATTTCTATGTTATTGTAAGTGCATCTATGTGTGTATATGTATGTATGTATGTGTATATATATATATATATATATATAATATATATATATATATAAAATATATATATATAAAAAATATATGTGTATATGTATATATAATATATCTGTATATGTGTGTGTATATGTGTATATGTATATATATATGACAGCAACACTCATAACAATGACAACACAATTACATTCACAATCATGTTACGTTATTTTTAAAATGTTTCCTTTACTTTTTCATAACCTCTTTAACACACTACTTCTCCGCTGCGAAGCGCGGGTATTTTGCTAGTATAAATATAAATTATTAAACAGTAAAATCTTCTTCTGTAATTTGCTACCGTGGCAATTTGTGTGTCTGTCCAGGATTTTAAATCACCTGTAGCTCGCAAACCGTTTCACCTATTGACTTGAAATCTGGTACACATATAGTACGTCACGTCTACTATCCGCTTTATGGGTGATGATTGTATTACTCTTTTTATCTTTATTTTATTTTATTGTAGAATCAACTCCTATCTGCGCACACCAGGGCGGCCGTGGGCGGATGCGTATGGTGTATTCACTCCATGTTATCGTGCATTGCGCTGTCACTGGTATTTTGATAAAAGAATTTGAACAACATATAAGAAGCGTATAAATTATTAAACAGTAAAACATTAACATTTAAGAAGTAAAGTTAGATTAAGTACTACTGCAGTGCCTTCGGGTATACCTCATTTTTTGTTTGCCCATTACATGCTTAAATGTATACATTTTTTGGTGTACCTACCCGAGAACACGCGACATATAACCGAGCGTGGGAGAAGCATGGATTTTAAACACGCGTTGAGTTCATCTGCTGGTCTCCCTCGTGGAATAACAGGTAATGTTTGACTAAAATCTACAGCGAGTAAAACGACATTACCTCCTATTTTTTTTTTTACGATCTCTGAGATCTTGCTTTTTTCGGTTCAAGGCTTCATAAGCTCTTTTATGTTGTATGGTGTACTTATCCCAAACCATCATCTTTGAATGTTGCAAGACTTTCGCCTTGTATGTAGATCGGGGTAATTACATTCATTGCATTCCTAGTCTGAATCACAGTCTGATTGTATGGGTGGTTACCTGGCACTGTAGGGTTGCCACCCGTCCTTTAAAATACGGAATCGTGCCGCATTTGAGAATGAAATTGCGCGTCCCGTTTTGAATCAATACTGGACGGGATTTGTCCCGTATTTTTTTTATCATTTTTTTTAAAGCAGCGTCTCATGCAAATCATCCCACACGCATTTTATGAAGATGCCTCCTTTCCTACTTTTGATTGGGTAATACTTGATGTCATCGTTAGTTTGATTGGTCTTTTTAACTGTCCAGTGAGGCAGGCGGGTGTTTTAAGTAGAGTCTGCAAACTGTTGGCACTGAGATGTGGCGTCAGCGCCAGAGTTGAAGCCCCTAACGTTGCGGTCAGCAAGTCGGCTAACATCCGCCATGTGCCGTCTTTCAGTTGCGAGAAGCAGATCATAGAATGGTTGAAACTGTTGCCCCTAACGTTGCGCCACGGCGTGTGGTTCGTTTATACCTCGTGTCTTCTCATTAAACTTTTATCTCGCGAATATGTTATTGCAATCCGCAGCGGGAGCGTTTCTATAAACTTAATTTAAACTTACGTTTTACACCGTGCTTTGTTTCCCTTATGAACATGCTTTTATGCTTCACTCGCTCCCTTCTCAATTGTTTAATTAATTTTTTGCTCTTCGCTGTTTGCGGCTCTTCCTTCATTTCCTCCTACTTCGTTCTTTTATCTCGCGAATATGTTATTGCAATCCTTAACGGGAGCGTTTCAATAAACTGATTGAAAATAGTTTTGCATTTACCTTTTTAGTAAAAGGCGAGCTTTTAAGCCTGAGAAATTACCCCGTAAATGCACACGTTTAATTGCACATGTGTTAATATGTATGGTTACACAGTATTAAAAGACAGTGAACAACGTCAGTTACCTTTGTTCCCGCGTTTGATAAAAGGCGAGCTTTTAAGCCTGAGAAATCACCCCGTAAATGCACACGTTTAATTGCACATGTGTTAATATGTATGCTTACACAGTATTAAAAGACAGTCAAAAATTAACGTCATTTACCTTCGTTCCCGCGTTTGACTCGTGCTGTAAATCTCTTCCTTGTTTTTAGTTCACGTGATTACGTAGGAGGCGTGATGACGCGATACGTGACTCCGCCTCCTCCATTACAGTGTGTGGACAAAAAATATGTTCCAGTTATGACCATTACGTGTAGAATTTCGAAATGAAACCTGGCTAACTTTTGTAAGTAAGCTGTAAGGAATGAGCCTGCCAAATTTCAGCCTTCCACCTACACGGGAAATTCGAGAATTAGTGATGAGTGAGTCAGTCAGTCAGTCAGTCAATCAGTCAGTCAGTGAGTCAGTGAGGGCTTTGCCTTTTATTAATATGTATAGATATATTTTATGATCTGTATAGGGCAGCACGGTGGCGCAGTGGTAGTGCTGCTGCCTTGCGGTAAGGAAACCTGGGTTCGCTTCCTGGGTCCTCCCTGCATGGAGTTTGCATGTTCTCCCCGTGTCTGCGTGGGTTTCCTTCTGGTGTTCTGGTTTCCTCCCACAGTCCAAAGACATGCAGGTTAGGTGGATTGGCGATTCCAAATTGGCCCTAGTGTGTGCTTGGTGTGTGTGTGTGTGTGTGTGTGTGTGTGTGTGTGTGTGTGTGTGTGTGTGTGTGTGTGTCCTGCAGTGGGTTGGTGCCCTGCCCAGGATTTTTTCCTGTCTTTGCGCCGTGTTGGCTGGGATTGGCTCCAGCAGACCCCTGTGACCCTGTGTTCGGATTCAGTGGGTTGGAAAATGAGTGGATGGATGACCTGTATAGTACATTTCGGAAAACATTATGGCACTGATGCAGCATTATTCATATTATTCATATTCACTCGCATGCCTTCTTGCACTTGTAATCAGTGATCGCGATTTTTTTTTCCGATCTTGCCCAAGCAGTCTCCACTTTTTGGTACATGGTGGTGGTGCACGAACAGCGTCAGATCGGGTGTGAATTTATACTGCCGCTGTTAGTTAGAGTCCGATCAGAAGGGGGGGGGGGGGGGAGGGGGCGTGAGGGAGAGCGTGAACGTGACTGAGAGAATAAAACTGAAAAAAGCTAACTTTTACAAAAAACATGCATTTACAGCTGATCTGACGCTGTTCGTTTTCAAATAATATTGCATTAGTGCGACAATGTTTTCTGATTCATACTATTCAGGTCATAAAATGATTTCTTCAAAATGTCACATATATTTGTCTCTTTCTTTTTTGCCCGGTGCAGCGTTGACATCGTGCACCAGAAAGCGTGAGCTTATTCAGTGCGAGCATGAGCACGCAGGTGGCAGGTTTCTTGTGCTACCACATGCTTGACTTGGCGGCGATCAACGGACATGCATGGGGGCCACTGAGAAAAGAAGAGTGTTCATGGCTCACCTTGCAGAGGAGCTTTGTCATCATTTCTTACAAGAGAAGGTGATGAATAAAGCAAAAGAGGATGCAACATCGACAAGCTTCTGTTCCAAGACTGACGCTTCCCCAGACCCTTTAGTGTAATACAGTAATCCCTCGCGGTCGGCCTTGGAACCTATCTCCCGCGATAACTGAATTTCCGCGAAGTAGGGACACCATATTTATTTTATTATTTAACGTGTATTTGGACATTTTTAAACCCTCCCTGTATTGTTTACAACCCACCCTTTACTCTATTAATAACAGGGACAACTGCTAAGCAATATGAAATCGGTAGATAAGTTTACACTTACTGTATAGCGAAGTACACGTAGCTATATTTGACGTGATGATGGTGATGAATATGCTGCGCAGTAAAAATGATGACGATGAAGGTGATAATCCCCTGAATGCAGTAGCAAGAGCACGTTAATGCTGAATGAGTGAGATGAGACTTCCTGGTTAATGCAGCACTCCGTCGCTGAGCCAATCAGCAGCACACAGGAACTTAACTGCGTGCTCTGATTGGGTAGCTGCTTAGCCATCCGCCAATAGCATCTCTTGTATGAAATCAACTGGGCAAACCAACTGAGGAAGCAAATACCAGAAGTAAAAAGACCCATTGTCCGCAGAAACCAGCGAAGCAGCGAAAAATCCGCGTTATATATTTAGATATGCTTACATATAAAATCCGCGAAGTCGTGAATCCGCGAAAAGTGAACCGCGAAGTAGCGAGGGATTACTGTAGTAACCACAGCATAGAGAGAAGTGTGTGCATTGCAACAGGTACACATGTCCTAAATGTAGAAAGGACAGTCCTTGGGTGTGTGGGAACTGTTAACATGTGAATCTGATGATTGTATATAGCGCAGAACTGACCTCACTGTACTATTCTTTCCTCTGCATGTCCTGGAGTACAAAAGAAACAGCACCGTGCACCAAAATGTGAAGGCTGCATGGCCAAGATGGGTAAAAGAAAAAAGAAAACGCGGTCACTGATTACAAGCGCAAGAAGGCATGTGAATGAATATGAATATGTTTTCGAAAATGTACTATACAGGTCATAAAATGAGTTATTCTAAACATCATATATACTTATGTCTTTGTTTTTTTGTCAGTGCGGCTTTGACATCATGGACCATAAAGTGCATACTAATTCAGCATAAGCAGGAACACTCAATAAAACTGAATAAAAAAAATTCAAGTGACGGTGAGATACAAAGAAGGCAAATTCACCAGTGTTTGTCGGCTTTTATCCCTCCAGATCAGAGAATTTCCAGTTCCATTGTCTCAAAACACCACTCACATCTACAGTTATTCCCAGTTTCAGATAAAAAGTAACCGCGTCAGATCTTGGGCGGGGGTGGGTGTTGTATCGTGATCATGACTGAGACAATAAAAGCGGAAAAAAACAGTAACTTTTACAAGCACTAGACATTTACACTGGCTGTTACAGACACAAATCAAATGTATGTTTTTATTGTATAATAATAACAATAAGAGCAGCTCACTACTCAAAACGGTAAATTTGCTGGGGAGCTGGTTTTGAACTCACGGCCTCTGGATCATAGGTCGGTAGATTTTACCGCTGCACCATGGAAGCTGTCGTATTGTACTTGCACCTTTTGTGAAAGTGTTTATTTGTATTTGGCCATCAGTCTTCACACATTATACAGTTCATATCTACATTTTGTCATTTATTACTAAAACATGAAATACATTTCTGTTTTAACGATGTGTTTACATAGATTGTTGTAGACACAAAACACACATCAAATTATTTCCCCTTACAATTCTGGGTAGCTCACTCCCAGATAATCAATCAAGGCAGGAACTGGGAGAACTTCTTGCCCATTCTGAGGCAGTGGGGGGATGGTATAGCAGGCTGCTTGGGCTTATCGAATCATTTACAAGACAAAAGAGGCTGATGGAGAGGTGCGAAGGGATTTAAGGTGGGCTGGGTTTACGAGTTTTTTCGTTGACTCTGGTAATTCTAGTGTTAAGAGAAATAGTTGTCAGTACCTTTAGGGAGTGTATTGAGTTTTATTTTTTATTTATTTTAAGAAAAAACGTTAACAGTCTTGCAACCATTGTTTTAATAGTATCTTACTTCTCATTGTTTTTTGAAACAGTAGTAGTGTTAGCAATGATAGTTTGATTAAATGTTTTTAGGACTTTGACCATATTCCTGTCTGAGTGAAAGATCTCACTCTCTGCATAGATTTCTACATACATTCCTGCTGAAGTGTCTGACTTACATGGTCAGTTTAGTGCATATAGGTTCAACTTCAGCAATAGTTTAGCCAATTGCTGAGACCAGATGTTGTGCACTTACAATCCATGGTAAAACAAGAGATCTTGCAAAGAATTTAATACCTTCCTTTTCAACCTTTATCTGAGCTGCAGTGTTTTTAATTAAGCATTCATCTGTTATATGAACATTGTTTTAATATTTTGAGTAACATGAGCTGTGGATGGATGTTTGTGTAATTATGCATGCATGTAAACTTCACTCAGAAGTTGCTTTCAGCTGCTTTGTAGTGTTCTGGTGATTGACATCTGTAACTGACCCAGATGGCCACACAGTGTTTCCCACATTTTTATTACCTTCTTTGACAGTGCAGTGTTATGGTTTATTTTGGAAAGATCACTCGACAGTACAGCACATTATTGGAAAAAAAAATACAAGGAAAATACAAAAAAATATGTTTCTGCCGCTGTAGCATTCATTTGCTGGGTTCACCCCGGTTAGCCAGGTACTGGTGAAGAAATTGTTGCATCTGGATTACCTTCTGGAAATCAACCTCATTTAGTCACCTTTTACAACACACAAGAGGTACAGTGACCTTATTCTATCCCCAGGACACAGAGTTAAAGAAAATGGTAAATGAATAATAGCCAAATAAAAGTCATATGGAATCATACTGTATGTCTGTGCACTGTTGAACTGTATAGTGGATTCAGAAAATATTCAGACTCTTCCAATTTCTACATGCTGCAGTGTGTAGTAAATTTCATTTTAAATGAATAAATTTGCCATCACTCTAAACTCAATAACCCCTAATAACAAAGTGAAAACATTATTTCAGAAAGATTTTTAATTTGTTAAAAAATCAAAAAAACTAAATTTCTCATTCATATAAGTATTCAGACACTTAATTCAGTATTGTGTAGTAGCCTCTTTGACAGCAATGATAGCTTCAAGTCTTCTTGGGTAAGTGTCTACATGGTTTGTTCATCTATATTTGTTAATTTTACACCATTCTTCCCGGCAGATCCTCTCAAACCCTGTTAGATTGGATCGAAAGTGTCTGTAAATTGTCATCTTCAGGTCTCTCCACAAATGTTTTAAGTGGGTTAAGGGTTTGATTTTTGCTGGGCAACTTGAGGAGAATCAGAGACTTGTCCCAAAGTGACTCCAGCATTATCTTGGCTGTATGCATGTGACGGTCCAGGTTAGGTCCAAACTCCTTGGTTGCTTCTGCAAGTCTTTTCAACCCGTAATCATTGATAGTCGTAGATCAGAATGAGCCGGACAAATGAGAACACATACATACGGCAAGGGGTTGGTGAAAAAGTGTACGGTGCTTTTATTAAAACCAGTGTCCAAAATTCAGTGAAGTGTAAAAACAAATCTTCAGTAAATAAATAATCCAGTACAATCCAGTGAATGTAAAGGTTAAAAGTAATCAAATAAATATATTCCAATACAATGAGGTTAAAATAAAGGGCAACCATATTCTCTTTTAAAACCTTAGTCTACCTGGCTTACCCTTTTCAGATTTCTCAGCACAAGATGTCCACCAGCAAGAGCAGATAATCCTTAACTTCCTTAGCATTACATTTTTTTGACTTGAAAGATGACATTTTTATTAAATCTCATCTTTCTACTATAAAACGTGTAAAACTCTACAAGTACAAAGTAAGAAGTGTAGAAAGTATAATGATACAAATAATAATAATAATGATGAATAATAATAATATGAACAGCACACTGCACATTTGGATTCACCAAAATTATTTCTCTTTCACTGACTGTTTCAATTTCACTGCCTGAAGACAGACTCACCTCATCATCACTGCTGATGAGAGGAGATTCTTCCAAGATGCCATTATGAGGCTAGGAGAAAACACATCTACACAGTTTCCCAGGTAACGCTCAGGCCTTATTCTTATGCAACATATGCCTTGTGATAAGAAAGAGTCAAAGACATCATAGAGATTTGGGGCAGCCACCTGTATATTGTTTTTCCTGGCTGCAAAAGTTTGAATTGAAGTAGCACGATGTGCATAGAACAGAGTCCAGAACAGAACTTATTGCATGGAGACAAGATGGCGGTTTTAACTAATAAAACAAGAAATTACGTCATTAGCCAGGTTTCCATCCAAGGAGTTTTTGCGAAAAAATATTTAGCGCTTCAAATTTTTTTACCGATATAGCTGATGGAAATGCTAATTATCGATAAAATGTTGTACATGTCGACATAATATTTTTCCGTTTAACTTTAGCGCATAAATTCCATATCGATACTTCAGATGTCGCAAAAACTACATTGGAAACACTTTTTGTCGGAAAAAAGGGCTTTAGCGCAAATAAATGTGTCACATTTTCATCACGTGCAATCAAAACGAGAATGGCGGAGCGGTTCACATGGTCTGATGAAGAGTTTTTTTTTTGATTAAACGTCGTTATTTTGTATTAATTCAAATTTCAGTTTTAATTAAAAACCTTAAGGGAAGCAGGTTACAGTACTAATTCAGTTGTTATCGCACTGAGAAGGGATGTTGAAAGGTAGGCTCTCCTGTACAGATCCGATGCTGCAAACACAGCTGCATCGTGGGCACTTCCAGGAGTGCCAACGCAAATGTCTCGTATGATGCACCTGTCATCAACAAGGGCCTGGAGAACAATAGATGGCCACCCTTTGCGATTAATGTAATCGCGGTAGCCTTCCGTCGGGGGAAGAATAGGCACATGCGTGCCATCCAGCGCACCGTAAATCTGTGGCACAAGATGCACCAAGGAATTGCGGTATGCAATTTCATTGGCCTCCGCTACAGTCGGAAGTCTGATATAACGCCGCATTTATTTTTCTTTAATAGCGGTGCACACAGCATATACACATCGATGGACGGTAGTTTTACTAACCCCGAAAGTTTCTCCAACTACTCTATACAGTACTCGGTGCAGGTTGCCAGCTTGTAAAGGGCGATGGCAATCCGCTTTAAGGTGGGAACCGGTGGTCGGTGGCAACCTGTGATGGGCGCAACATCAGGATTGATGAATCCACACAACATCTCAAACGTCGGCCGTGTCATTATAAAATGTTGCAGCCAGAGATTTTCTGTGAAGTGTCTCTCCACCACCTCCTCCCAGAAGGTCTTATTCCGTCGTCTCTCCCATACCCGTGGGTTTCGTCGCACTGGGGTACTTTCTTCGAGCTCTAGGGCTATCAGACAAGCAACTGCTTCATTCTGCTGTCGTCTTCGGATATTATGTACAATTGCAATTATTTGTGAAACTGAAATAACAGTAAGCTGGCAAATTTCAAAAAACTGTCTGAATAATCTCTCCATTTCTTTCTTTAGTGGAGGGGGTGTAACGTGAAAAACAAAAGTTAAATAATTTGCGACATACACAAAATTATGTATGGAAACGGCTCAAGGGCAGATTTTTTTCGCGATACAACAAAACTTATGCGACAGTTCGTTTTGGGGGGGGGATGACGTCATCACGCACACCATTTTATCGATAAAAAGCCAGTTTGATGGAAACAGGCTGGAGACAGCAAATTTCGCACATTTTTTTTACGTATATTCTGTTTGTCGATAACAAAATGTCGCAAAAAACTGGATGGAAACTTAGCTATTGGCACCAGAACCGGAAGTGATGTCTTCATGACCGGAAGTGATGTCCTCATGATCAGAAGTGACATCGTCGGTGCCGGAACTGGAAGTGACATTTTCTTGACTGGAAGTGACGTCATTGTCGGCTCCAGAACCAAGTAGGATTTCCTGAGAATAGTCTGCAAGAGACTGAGAGAGACAGCACACTCCATCGCCCCCTAGTCTGGCGTATAATTACTATTTTCTAGGCCCTTTAGCTGTTTCCCATTCACGTGTGTGACAGCCTATACCGTTGCTGGAGTAACACTCAGCACTAACGCTTTTAACTGTTTTTACAGCCAGAGTGATGCTTGAATCTATTGCTAAGAAGGTTAATCCAGGTTAATTGCCAGACCTTTGGCTTTTACAGGGCGCCATGCCAAGCTTTACTCCCTTGCCTTCTGCTGCAACTTCTCAGCCTTACACAGGAGTCCTCCTGGAGTGATTGGTATCTCCTGCTTACAGGCTGCTCAGCAGGAGCAGCCCTTAGCCCCCTCTTTGAGTGTAGGCCACATGCTTTTCTCCTGGGGCTCACTTTCCTGTTCACCTGCTTCCCCACACAAGTTGCACCATCCTGTTCCTGTCCTTTTCTCTCTTTCCTTTCAGTTAACCTCCATTACATCTCCTTGTCTTTGCATACATTTTTCAACAAGACCCACTTTAGGATAATTGCAGTTAGCTGGAACCTATCCGGCCACAACTGGGTTTCAGGGCTGGAGTAGTCTGGTATGAAGAGTCCATCCATTGCAGAGCCCATTCACAAGCCCATCCAATCTAGTTCAGTTTTGAATCACCATTCAACCTAAGAACTGACCAGAATTCCTGGAAGAAAATCTGCTCATGAATAAGTTAACAAACAAACAAATAAATAAATAAAGTAGAATTAAAGTACTACAGTAAGGACATCTAGTGAGATAAAAGTGTTCTTGAATCTACTGATCCTTGCTTTAACAGTGCAGTAGCGCTGGGCAGAAGAAGAGGAAAAAACAGTTTTTGGCCCAAATGGATAGGATCCGAAATGATAAATTAGATTTGGATCGCACCTCTGTTGCCACATGCCTCTACCGAAAGGCCCTGCTTCCCACAGTAGTTTTATGTTTCTTGAGATTTTTAAGCATACAAACATTTTGCAATCTCAGTATATTGAGTAGTGAGGGGGCTTAAGGCATTTTACAAGTAGGTGGTCAAAAGAAGGGTCTTAAAATTGACTTTAAAATTTATAGGAACCCAGTGTAACCACACTAAAACTGTGATGTTATGATTATAATTACAAGTTCTAGTCATAATTTTTTCAATAGATTGAATTAGCTTTAGATGAATAAGTGAAGAACACCTTTTCTGTGTTGTGCATGCTAAGAAATCTTGTTCATTTTTGCAATATTTGTCATTTTGAAGGAAAAAAAAGTCCTGGTTAATTTGAAAATGACACAAATAAGATTCATTCACAATCAGACACTTAAACAAAAGTGACTGGTTTCACAAGAATTTAGAGCTGTCAGTATAGCCCTGGCAAATAGTTTCCACACATCCATGGTATACCCCCAAGGAAGAAGTTAAGCTGGGAGTCACTGGTATATATATTAAATTTAGTATTGTGTGCTGCCAGGTTTGGTTCCAGACCCAGCTAACTTGCATTGTACATTAAGTAGATTTGAGCATGTTATTTTTGATGTTTCTGATTTGTCTCTTAATAGTAACATGAAAAGAGGAAAAAGTATTCCAAAAGTACAGATATGAGCCTTGAGAGACACTAAAGTGTCAAGATAAATTATGTGAACCCTTTGGAAATTACTGCATTTATGTATATATTTGTCTTAGATAAAGATCAGACCATATTTTAAGTTACAATAATGGGTTAACAGTCTTTTTAAATTAGTGATGCAAAAATTATTGTATTGTTCTTGTACATATTGAATACATCATTTAGACATCACAGGTGTAGGCTGAGAAAAGTATTTGAATCACTGTGCTGATGACTTCAATTAAGGCTATTTTGAGTCAGGAGTTGACAAACGTTGAGTCCAATCAATGAAATAAGATTAGATGAGTGGTTTAGAGATACTTTGACTTACAGAAATATTCAAAACAGTTTGTGTTTGTTATTTACAAGAAGCATCTGCTGATGTGAAGCATGCCTTGCATAAAAGATCTCAGAATAAATCCGGAAAGGGTCAATGTAGTGAAGTGTGAAATGAGTGATATGTAGCATATAAGTTGATAAATATTTTATATGTCTTTATTTGTAAGCTAGGTAAACTAAATGTAATAGCTGATAATGTTTCAGGAGGCAGTTTTTACTGTGCATGTTAATGTGAAATTATTTTCAGGATTTAGGGTATGCCTTTACCTGCAGGGAACAAACTACTCTTTTCTAGGAAAAGACTGATCTTGAATTTCACAGTGCAGCCTAGCTTATTAGTCATTGCAATGAACCCAACCACAGACATTAACCTAATCCCCAAGCAATGGCCTCAGAATCTGCATCCTCTTAAGTAAGGTGTATTTAGTTTAGGGGTTCCTCACAGTTTATTTTCCACCTCTTGTCAGTATCCCCAGTTTAGCTTGTTTTTCCATGATCTTTCTATGAGAAACCTTAGCAGTGTTCTTCTTTCTTTTTTAAAGATATTAGATGTTTTACTAGAACCCCCTTGAACCCATCCAAAAATCATTTTTAATGGCTTCACCAGTTTGCACACATGAACCTTTATTTCAGCTACTGTTGCAGGTACCTCTAATTCAAATCTAGGTACTCTTCTGCTGACACTAACCCTTTTTTAAAGATACTAGATGTTTTACTAGAACCCCCTTGAACCCATCCAGGTACTCTTCTGCTGACACTAACCCTTTTTTAAAGATACTAGATGTTTTACTAGAACCCCCTTGAACCCATCCAAAAATATTTTTTAATGGCTTCACCAGTTTGCACACATGAACCTTTATTTCAGCTACTGTTGCAGGTACCTCTAATTCAAATCTAGGTACTCTTCTGCTGACACTGCTAGGAAGGTCTTTTCCTTCAACCCTCACCTCTGGTATCCACCTGTAGGTCCTAAGGTCATTGCCATGACAGGCAATAACTTTTTCACCACAGTCCCTTGTAGCTGTCTCCACTACTGAAGCCTGGAAGAGGGCACATCTGGACTCAACCTCCCGTGCCTCTGCAGAGATACTTGAAGAGCTCTTCCAGAGGTGGGGATTAAGCTCCTTATGTATGAATGTAGCTGCTAGTTGTTCCTAGCACATCTTTATTTCCCAGTTAGCTCTTCTAGGTCTGCCTGGCATGCCCATCAGCACCTCTTTCTCTCTATAGGAGTTTCCAGAACATATATCCTGAGATCATATGACACAACTACAAATTTGGTCGTTGACCTTTGGCCAAAATACAACAAAGTTTGTTTTTTTTTTTTTTTTTAAAACATTCCATGACTAGTACAAAAATCCATCAATTTACTGATTGCATTCAGATGCAGTTGTGCAATATGAATCAGTACACATGAACATTCTCTGCTTCATAGTGATCATTTTAAGAATTTTGTTTCATATATGGATACAATTATAAGCCACATTTGGAGATTGATTTTCTTTAGTAAAATTTCAAATATAGCTTCATTTCACAAAGCAAGTGTCCTTTGTTTTATTTTTTTAATATTTTTATGTGCACTCATGTTGGCTTCATTAGCTGTTGGCAGCTCACGCATTTCCCAGAATACCTACTGGATACTCAAATCCACCATAGGCAAAAAAAATATGTTTGAACAGCTGAAATAGGTACACTCCCAAGATACACTGGGACCAAGCTAATGTTTAAACCCCCAAGATTTTTTGCCCATTCATTTCCCAACCATCTAAAACTGACAATAATATAAAAGATAAATTATTCCTTCAGTAGATTTGAGACTGTATGGTCAATCACTTAAACAAGAGCAGGTGGCGAAATGTTCAGGAATGTGGTTGGACAAAAGTTAATCTGGAGGATATATGTGAATAAAATAACAGAGAAATGTAAGAAAGCCATTAATGTTCTCAGGGGGTTTAGTTGGGTGTTATTAGGGTGCAAATAAGAAGTCTCTTAAACAGCTGTATATTGCAACTATTAGAATTATAATTGATTATAAGTGCTTTGCATATGGGTCAGCATAACATGCAGTATTAAAACCCCTTGATACAAGGTCAGGCTTTGAGAATATGAAATGCTATGCAATCTTCTCCAATATTGGCAATATACGTAGAAATGGAGGAGATACCTATGTATTTACACATAGCAATTTATCAGGATTAATGTGAAGAAACACAACAGCAGACATCCAGTAACAGTGACAGTAGAAGACTGTTGGAAACACCACAGTAATAAGTAATTTTGCATTAAAATTTGCAGAAATGTCATGTTTGAGTTCATCATAGAGGTACTGTTAACTTATTTTTACATGGAAAATCAACAAAACATTTAATTTTGATATTGGGTGTCTAAAATTCTGTACATGTCTATACCTACAATGCAAGGTTCATTTATGGTATAAAATGTATTTACAGTTCAGTAAATTTGTTTTAGTTTTCATTATGTTTTAAAATTTGTAATGTTAAAAGGAGTATTATTTTGGATATGCTTGCCTTTGCAAGGTTTGTAATAGTGTTTCTCATTTCTCTTTTAGGAAAAGCACAATTGTAAGGTTGCTTTTTCGGTTTTATGAACCCCAAAATGGAAATATCTACATAGCTGATCAGAATATAAAAGATGTCAGTCTGGAAAGCCTAAGAAAAATAATCGGAGTTGTTCCACAGGTAAGTAAGATAAGAAAAGTAGATCAGTTAAGGTATTCACCACCTAGGATAGATTAAAGATAATCTTTTATTATATATTTGTACTTATAAAGTCCCAACTTAGCCAACAATTCTTCATCTCTTAAAGTGTATGAAAAGAGATAATAATTCTTACCTTTCTCGTGAAGGATAGGCACTTTTTTTGTGTAATTATTCCTTGACAGCTAATTTTGTAGCACACCAGTTGCATTTACCTACACTTCCGAGGCAAAGCTGGAGACAGTATTACACCTAATGAATGCTATCTTTTTGCAGCATGAGTACACATAATTCCTGTTAAGTATGATATAATTAAAACAAACATATTGCTGGTTGTAGAACAAGTCATTGAGAAGCTTGAGCCAACAATGCAAGTAATTTGAGGCGTATTTTAAGCTTGAATCATTTTTTAGGTTATACTACAATTTTCTTTGACTACCAAAAATAATGATACAAATGTGTCTAAATTAAAACATTTATTATATGGTAATGGGGGGAGTGTATTGTATTTTATCATTTAGTTACATGTACCAATTGAAAGATATTCAGGGGATGACCAGTTATGTTCTGGGCGAGAGGTTTATAGTACAGTCTTTTTCAGATTTTGCCAAGCCTTTTTTTTTGACTTCACCTAAATTTTTTTTTCAAACTGACCTTAACTCAGTCTTGCTTGCATCTCTACAAATTCATGATTGTACACTGACACTATATTATCAGTAAATAAAATCTTTGTCATTATGAATAGAAAGGTTAGGATTCCTAAATCTCCTTAAGTAGAAAAAAAAAATCATGGAGTATAGGAAAGTGTATTGTCCAAAGAAATAATAGGAAATCTTATACCAACTTTTAATGTTGTCAAAATCCTTGCAAGATGAGGTGTTACTTAGGCTTTTTCTTGTAACAAATTATGGGATTGCATTGTGTTCATACTTACTCAGTTGGTACACAGATAGTCCTTGCACCATGGTTTTGGACTCTACAATTTTACTTACCAGTTAATCAGAGAACAGAATCATTAGAACAAGTGCAGTGTAGTGTGTAAGAAATACAGTGCCATCTAAGAACACTAACTGCTTGTCTCATCAGTGATTTTCGATTTTATTTTTCTATCTTTGTGCCAGAGGAGCTAATGCAGAATTTTAATAGGATTTTTGCCCTTCCCCACATAGGCCTGCAAGTTGGAGTCCAGGGAATACATGTTTTTATGTCTTCATCCTCAGTTATGTCAGATTCTTTTTTTTTTTTTACCCTAAGTTCTTGTCAATAAGCCGCGGCTTATCTAAGGAAAAAAGTTGTGAAAATGAAAAAATAGAATATCGGCTTATACATAAGTCCGGCTTATACATCCATCGCGGGGGTTGCGTTCCAGAGCCACCCGCGAAATAAGAATATCCGCGAAGTAGAAACCATATGTTTATATGGTTATTTTTATATTGTCATGCTTGGGTCACAGATTTGCGCAGAAACACAGGAGGTTGTAGAGAGACAGGAACGTTATTCAAACACTGCAAACAAACATTTGTCTCTTTTTCAAAAGTTTAAACTGTGCTCCATGACAAGACAGAGATGACAGTTCCGTCTCACAATTAAAAGAATGCAAACATATCTTCCTCTTCAAAGGAGTGAAGCAAACAAATCAATATGTCTGTTTGGCTTTTAAGTATGCGAAGCACCGCGGCACAAAGCTGTTGAAGGCGGCAGCTCACACCCCCTCCGTCAGGAGCAGACAAAGAGAGAGAGAGGGAGAGTTTTTTTTCAGTCAAAAATCAATACGTGCCCTTCGAGCTTTTAAGTATGCGAAGCACTGTGCAGCATGTCTTTTCAGGAATCAGCTTTACAAAAGATAGCAACGTGAAGATAATCTTTCAGCATTTTTAGACGAGCGTCCGTATCATCTAGGTGTGCAAACAGCCCCCCTGCTCAATCCCCATACGTCAGGATCACAGATAGTCAGCACAAGAGAGACAGAAAAGTAAGCCGGGTAGCTTCTCAGCCATCTGCCAATAGCGTCCCTTGTATGAAATCAACTGGGCAAACTAACTGAGGAAGCATGTACCAGAAATTAAAAGACCCATTGTCCGCAGAAATCCGCGATATATATTTAAATATGCTTACATATAAAATCACAATTTAAATGACCGCTACGCGCTCGTGTTGACTCGGCGATGCCCAGAGCAGAAAGAACGCGCTCCGGCCGCTCCAACCGCGCCATGCGGGGAGTGAGAGAGACGCCAATATCTCACACTCTCTCCCCCCTTAAAGAAATTAAATGGGCGCGAGTGAGACCACTGACCTCCCTCCCTTCTATTAGTTATAGGTTATAGTACGTTCGGCTTATCCATGAGTCCGGCTTATCTATGATACGATTTTATTTTAAAAATTCGTATGATTTTTGGTCTCCGGCTAATACATGAGTCCGGCTTATAGACAAGAACTTAGGGTAATAGGAAAGCCACCATACTGCAAAGTCCTACTTAAAATGGTTGTGCTTTTAACTTATTAGATTTCTCTCTGCATTTATTTTCTAGTTTTCTTTCATTCTAGCATTGGCATTAGAAACCAATGGGAAAGATAGATATTTTAGACCAGTGAAATCACTTTAGGTAAGTCAGCATACGTAATAAAATGAGTCCTAGACAAAATCAATTTATATTTAAGTAAATCTACATGATATGAATACATAATTCCTACTTTTCAAGTGACATTAATAGGTAAGTTTAGTAAACAATCATGGTACATATTAATTTGCCACAGAAAATTGTGTTCTAACCTGAAGTGTTTTTTTTTTTAAATAAATTTTAACAATTCTTTGTCTGTTCTACAGCTTAAAATGTGATTAAAAGTTACACAGGTCCATAGATCAATGAAAAGCCTTAAAGTTACTGAATATGTTAATTTTTAAGCCAAGTATCGAGTATTGATCTGCATATTAAGATTACATACATATTGCAAAACAACGTATCCATGTCATTTTAAGAAGCGAAAAAGCACAAATCAAAACACTGTTCCAACATTCAGCCATTTTAAAATGAGACTACACATTTTACTGCACTGCTGTTCTTTTTTCACTCAGAAAATCATCACCAAGCATTTTTATTGACATTATTGAATGCTGATGCCTGCATATGAATTGCTGTGTATGTTCTGTAGACATCTTAAAAAAAAAAAAAATATCATGCATATGATTCCTTATGTTCTTTCACTATACAGAAGCATGTTTAATTATTTTGATGGCTGCTTCCACTGTGCAACGACATACACTCCAAGCTGCTCCATCATTGTGTCTGCTAATACACACTTGCAGTTCCACTTCACTCCACTCACACCTGGACAGGGGCAATTTGTATACCTCTCTTTCCCCCAGCTGCTTTTCAGCAGTTACGCCTCAGGACCAATGGACTCTAGCAGCCGGGAGATGTCTCTGAAGAGCTCTCTATAAGTGCTGTGTCCATGTGCCCACCAGCCCCTGGTATAGCTGCTGATGCCACAGCCGCCCCTCGCGGAGCTCCTTTTATACCAGCTTCTCCAGGCAGTGCAAAGCTGTCATTCCTGCCTCACAATGCCAAGATTTGCATGAGTTTTACATGTACTCTTTGTATATTTATGGATTAATTGGTGTCAGTGTATGTCAGTGAGTTTACTCAATTAAATACATTATCCTAAGTTCTTTTATTACCATTTTCTCAGCAAGAGTGATGTATCATGCATTTAAAAAGTCGATATTTGGTTTGCATTTTTTTCAGTCTTCTCTATTGCACACTCTACATTTTTCTTTGTTTTTATCATGCATGCACAGAGCACACTATGGAAACTGCATTGTGGAAATAGCTTGGTTCTTTCAAAAATGTAAGGCTTTTATTAAAATTACAGTGAAGTGTATTAATAAACAGAAATTTTCAGACATTCCTAATAACAATAGTTTTTGGTCATCTTCCATGAGTCAGAAAATTGAACTCAAAACTCTTTGTCAAACCTTTGAGTTAGAATCAGGTCAAAATCCCATGCCTGAAAATTACAGTATGAACAAATCATTATAATTCTGAAATGATGTTTGATTTTTATTTGATTCTTTTTTTCTGTTTTGGGATATATTATTCCGTCTTATTTATTTTGTCATGCTAATTTCTTAATCAAAATGTTCTACTATGTCACCAATGACTGCTATACAGTCTATAATACTTGCTCAACAATTACATTTATTTGATCTCTTTGTTCCTGAATTGCAGGATTCTGTTCTGTTCCACAACACAATCTTTTACAACCTTCAATATGGAAACATTCATGCCTCCCCAGAAGAAGTGTATCAAGTGGCAAAATTAGGAGGAATTCATGATGCAATTTTAAGAATGCCAAGTGGATATAATACCCAAGTGGGAGAGAGAGGTCTGAAGTTATCAGGTTTGTAGAATGTAGTTGAATTTTTTTTGGTTTATCAGCTGCAGTTGAAGCTGTGCCTTAACTGAAAATGATTGCAAGTAAGAAAAAATATTTTAACATATGCTGATTAATACTCTTTGTTGTATATGTATATGATAATGCAGCTGACAAGTGCAGATAATGATATACAGTGACATGCAAAAGTTTGGGTACCCTTGCTTAAATTATCCATTATTGTAAATAGTTAAGTGAGCAGAAGGTGAACTGGTCAGCAAAAGACAGAACATTAAAGATGTCATATTTCAAGATTAGTGCAAGATTAGTGTATTGTTTTTGTTTTGTACAATTGTACAGTGAAAAAAGGAAAGGAGTACCATGTAAAAGTTTGTGCACCCCAAGATATTTGAGGTCTTAATTAATTAGCTTCTTAGGTTTATGGCTTGTTCACAGTCATTGTTAGGAAACCCCAAGTAATTCAAATTGCAAAGCTGTATAAATTCCCTGACTCCTCAAACCTTGTGCCAGCAATCAGCAGCCATAGGCTCCTCTAAGCAGCTGGCTAGCACTCTAAAAAATAAAATAATTGATGCTCACAAAGCAGGACAGGGCTGTAAGAAAATAGTAAAGCATTTTCAAGTAGCTATTTCCTCAGTTTGTAATATTATTAAGAAATGACAGGTAACAGGAACAGGAGGTCAAGTTGAAGTCTGGAACACAAAGAAAACTTCTTGAATGAACTGTTTGTTGGATTGTTTTAAATGTAAATAAAAACACCTGTTTGACTGCAATATACCTTCAGGAAGATTTAGCAGACACTGGAGTGCTTGTGCACTGATTTACTTTGCAGCGAACTGAATTGAAAGACTCTTAGGTGGCTACAGAAAGCATTTACAAGCTGTGATACTTGCCAAAGGAGGTGTTACTAAATGCTGACCATGTCGAGTGCCCAGGCATTTTCTTCAGGCTCATTTTAATTTTTTTTTTGTACCTGTGAATGGTAATAATGAAATAAAAATGTAATCTTGCTTAAAATATTAAAGAAATGTGTGAACTTTAACTTTATGCCTTTTGCTGATCAGTTCTTCTTCTGTTCAATTAATTATTCACAGTAACAGACTTTTTAAGCAAGGGTGCCTAGACTTTTGCATGCCACTGTACCTTCGTCTCCTGTTTCTGGGTGAGTGACTAAAAAGATTTGTTGAGTTGTTGTTTTAAGCAAATATGGTGTTAAATAAAGTGAAGGATTATTATTGCTTAGTATTTTGGAACACTAAGTACTCAGTATTAACATTCCCATTGATAGCAATGAGTGAAGTCTGCAGAGTTTGTTTCACCATAAGTTCAGTGAAATTGCAGAAATTCATGGAATCTTTGTCGAAGTCTGCGAAATTCATTGAAGTCAGTGGGGAAGGATGAAATGACACAGGTTTCAGTAAATAGTAATAGACCGATGGTCTTTTAACATCCATTACATTAAAAAAAAAACATGTATAAAGAGTTGTATTTTTTGACTTAAAAAATGACATTTTTTTTAAATCTCATGTTTTTACTGTAAAATGTGCAAAACACCAAAAGTACAAAATCAGAAGTGTAAAAAGTATAATAACAATACAAAAAAATAATGATGAATAATAATAATATGAAAAGAATAATAGTAAGGATGCCAGTACCATATATACTGTCAAAATATGTCTTTTGTATGGTATATCTTTGAATGGAAAAACTGTTTAGGTGTACGGTCATTTACCTGACACAGTTCAGCTTGTCTCAACAACAATTCTTTCAATCATGTCAACATCAAGAATTAACTTCAGGTAAGTAAGTAGATCTTGGCTCTCAACGTTCACTTTTATTCCTGGCTGCATCAACAAAATCAGCAAGGTGGTAGTGGCATATCTGAAGTAGGGTCAACAGAAACCCCAAAGAAAGAGTCGCTTTCAGATTCACTGTCAGTTCTTCGTCATCATTGCTGATGAGAGGTTTCTCAACATCACTCTTTTTATCACTGTCAAGAGCATGCAACACCTGGACTGCTGAAAAACATTTCTTATGATACAGCATCATGAGGCTAGGAGAAGATGCGTCTACACCATTTCCCGGGTAATGCTTGGGCCTGAAGCTTACGTAAAATACACCTATACCATTGTCTGTGAGTAACACTTGGGACTGACATTGTTAGCATTTTTACACCCAGAGTAATCCTTGGATCTAATGCTTACACAAGATGCACGTATTCAGTTACCTGAGTGACAGTTGGGACTAACACTTTTAGCTCTGTTATGTATAAAATATATATATAGTCTTGAGGCAAACATCAGCTTTATTTCTCATATCTCACATAATTGACAAGAGATTGAGAAGAAGACTGAAAACTATAGAATATTCTTATGGTATAAAGTCCCACATATACATTTTATATATGCGTCCCTTCTTCTGTTGTTGTCTTTTAGATAAAAACCTTTCTCACATAGTAGACTCCACCGTGTAGCATTCCCAGTAGTCACCTTCAAGTTCAGCAAAACTCTCTGAAAGTTGTGGGTCATCTTACCTGAGTTTCCTATGACACCCATTTTATTCCTACACTCCCAATTTCAGGTTAAGGGGCTGGATTTCTTCTAAGTTGGCAGATCTCCATAATGTGTAGTAGGGTACAAACAGTATGGTAGACATTTTCATATTTTCTGCCAGTTCCCTAAAAAGTTTTTTTTTTGTTGACCTGACCACGGTCTTGAAGATGTTTTCCCAGATTACTTCTTTAACAAATGAATTATAACTTTTTCAGGGGCTTGTTTACCCAAACTGCTTCTTGGAGAAATTTTCCAACTACCACCATGGATTTTTACCTGTGCCAATCCCTTCCGAGTATTCTCCCTTTGCCACTCCTACCTCTGACAACCTGTTGCCATCCAGGCAACCAGTTACTATATATTTACTTATTTGTATACCCTTTAACATTTGCTTTTTAAAGATCCTTATTGTAATCTATAAATAAATGTATCTATCATTAGCAAACACCTTCTGAGTTCTGCAGTCATTAGGAAAAGGCCATTCAAAATCTATCAGATAAGAGATAGAGGACCAATGTTGAAGGGTAGTAGAAAAAACTTTATTTTGATTAGCAAGGATTCAAAAGCAGTGCCACTGCAAATTTTTCTCAAACAATGTTTGAGAAACAAACAAAATTAAACAATGTTTAATTCTCATACTTATGATTCATCCCAGGTCAAAATCAGTTATCTAGAATAGCCCATCTTAGCTTGACTAAGCTGAGTTATTACACACATAATCTTTTTTTTAATTCCCCTTTTTATTAATGACATTTGTGAAATGACCTGTATCTTTGTTCAATAATATTGAAGTTATTAAAATACTGATTATTTTTGTTTATTTATTTTCAATTCCACAATATAATTTGAACAGAAATATGTGTCCAGGGAGAGATAGTGGGTTTCTGATGCTAGTTTCAAAAATTTGTTGTGTAAACATGGTATGATAACAAAAATATTGACTTCACCTTTATACTTTATTAAAGTAAAGCATATTTATTCTCTTCCTTCATTTTCTTTTAAATGCTGGAACACTGACAAACCGGAATCTTTGTCCTCATTGTCGTTTCAGCTTTCATAACTCCTATGATATCTACTTCATTACTGTCTCTGTCATTAGTGACATTAGAATGTTGACTTCACTGTATAAAAATAAATATAATTGAATTTAGGAGTTTACTGTTAATTTTGCTAATTGTTAGAAATATAGCATTGTCATAATAGCCTGTTTTTCAGGGAAAGCTAAATTTTATCAAATACTCAGAGCTTTACAGAGTTTTTCATCCTACATTTTCCAGTTCTGTTTCAAATTTCCTATTCCCATATAAAGCTTTGAAGAAACTAACTTTAGGACACATTTTAATGCAGTTGTATAGTGACTCTATATTGTGCTGCCTAATACAATATCTTTCTTTACTTCAGGAGGAGAAAAACAGAGAGTTGCTATAGCCAGAGCTATTTTGAAAAATCCACCAATACTTCTGTATGATGAGGCCACATCTTCTCTAGATTCCATCACAGAAGAGGTATGTTTTTCATGTTTCCACCAAAATAGAAGCCACTTCTACTTAAATGTGGCGTGTTTTATGTTATAGTTAATAATTAATTTAATAAAAAGTCAATTCTAATGTAAACTAATGAATTACTTTTGTTTTAAATGTCTGGTGATTTTTTTTAATGGAGATCTCTTCCAGTTTTCCATGTTTATTTTCATGTACTGGTAAATTGTGGTAAAGCATTTCAAGCCATGTGCTGTTGATTGCTAAATAAATCTCAATGGCTGATCACATAATCAGTACAGAAAGTACACCCTTTTTCAGTTCTAAGGTTTTAAGTATGAGGACATAAAAAATCATACTTAGCAATTGTTAAAATTAGGTAAATACAACCTCAGATGAACAGCAACACATGACATATTGCACTGTCATTATTTATTTAGCAAAAACTAAGTCTGAATGCAGAAGCAGTGTGTGAAAAATTAAGTATACCCTTACTGCTTCCAAAGGAATTAAGAGGGTAAGTAGCACACTGGTGCTGTTAATCTAATGCACCTGATTAAATGGTCATCAGGAAGTGTGACCACCTCTATAAAAGCAGAAGTGTTAGCAGTTTGCTGGTCTGCAGAATTCAGGTATGTGTTAACGTAGTGCCAAGGAGGAAAGGCATCAGCAATGATCACAGAGAAGTAATTGTGGTGCTCATCAATCTGGGAAGGGTTATAATGTCATTTCCAAACAATTTGAAGTTCATCATTCTTCAGTGAAAAAGATCATTCGCAAGTGGAAAGCATTCAAGACAGTTGCCAATCTTCCCAGGAGTAGATGTCTGAGCAAATTCAAACTTAGGTCAGACCATATAATGCTCAGAGAAATTGCAAAAAACCTAAGAGGCCTTCTCTACAGGCTTTATATTGACAGTACAATTAGAAAAAGACTGAGCAAGTATGGCTTGTTTGTAAGGGTTGCAGGAGAAAGCCTGTTCTCTCTATAAAGAACATTACAGCACAGCTTAGGTTTGCAACAGCGAGTGTTTTTCTGCTCATTGCAGCGAATCAGACGGTCCATACGGGGCTTTCAACACTTGTGTTCAGTCGGATGCACGTTCAAATGGCATCATATAATTCCGATGAGCACAAAGAAAATGTCTTTGTTGTGTTTACATGTCGTTCATTTTCCTGTTAGGGATTGCCATAGTGGATCATCTTTTTCCACATCTTCCTGTCTTTTGCATCTTGCTCTGTTACACCCATCACCTGCATGTCCTCTCTCACCACATCCATAAACCTTCTCTTAGGCCTTCCTCTATTCCTTTTGCCTGGCAGCTCTATCTTTAACCTCCTTTTCCCAATATATATAGCATAGCTGGTCTCACTACTGTCCTGTAGACCTTCCCTTTCACTCTTGCTGATACCCGCAAATTTCTCCTGACACTCTTCTCCACCCATTCCACCCTGCCTGCACTCTCTTTTTCAGCTCTCTTCCACAATCCCTGCTACTCTGTACTGTTCATCCCAAGTATTTAAACTCATCCACCTTCGCTAACTCAGCTCCCTGCATCCTCACCATTCCACTGACCTTCTTCTCATTTACACACATGTATTCTGTCTTGCTGCTACTGACCTTCATTCCTCTCCTCTCAAGAGCATATCTCCACCTCTCCAAGGTCTCCTCAACATGCTCCCTACTCTCGCTACAGATCACAATGTCATCAGCAAACATTATAGTCCACATTGACTCCTGCCTAATGTCGTCTGTCAACCTATCTATCAACATTGCAAAAAAGAAAGGGCTCAGAGCCAATCCCTGATGTAATCCCACCTCCACATTGAATGCATCCATCACTCCTACTGCAGTCCTCACCACTGTTACACTTCCCTCATACATATCCTGTACAACTCTTACACACTTCTGTGCCACTCCCAACTTCCTCATACGATACCACAACTCTTCTCGAGGCACCCTGTCATATGTTTTCTCCAGGTCCACAAAGACGCAGTACGACTCCTTCTGGCCTTCTCTGTACTTCTCCATCAACACCCTCAGTGCAAACATTACATCTGTGATGCTCTTTCCTTGCATGAAACCATACAGCTGCTCACTCATCATCACCTTTCTTCTTAACCTAGCTTTCACTACTCTTTCCCATATCTTCATGCTGAGGCTCATCGATTGTATCCCTCTGTAGTTACTACAGTTCTGCACATCCCCCTTATTCTTAAAAAGTGGTACCAGTATACTTCTTCTCCACTCCTCAGGCAATCTCTCATTTTCCAAGATTCCATTAAACAATCTGGTTAAAAACTCAACTGCCATCTCTCCTAAACACCTCCATGCTTCCACAGGTATGTCATCTGGACCAACTTGTCTTTCCATTCTTCAACCTCTTCATATCTGTCCTTACTTCCTCCTTATTAATTCATTGTACTTCCTGATTCACTGTCTCCACATCATGCAACCTTCTGTCTCTCTCATTCTCTTCACTTATCAGCCTCCCAAAATACTCTTTCCATCTGTTCAAGACACCCTCCTTGCTTGTGAGTACAGTTCTGTCTTTATCCTTTATCACCCTAACTTGCTGCACATCTTTCCCATCTCTGTCCGTCTGTCTAGCCAATCGGTACAGGAACTTTTCTCCATCCTTAGTATCCATCCTCTCATACACTTTTTCTTTAGCCTTTGCCACCTCTCTCTTCACCTTGCACCTTATCTCCTTGTACTCTTGTCTATTTTCTGCATCTCAATGACCATCCCACTTCTTCTTCTCCATCCTCTTCCTCTGTATACTCTCCTGTACTTTCATATTCCACCACCAGGTTTCCTTTTCCTCCTTCCTCTGTCCAGATGTCATACCAAGCACCCTTCTTGCTGTCACCCTTATTACTTCTGCTTTAGTTGCCCAGCTGTCTGGCAGCTCTTTACTGCCACCCAGTACCTTTCTTACCTCCTCCCTAAACTCAGTCTTGCAGTCTTCTTTTTCAGCTTCTACCATTTGATCCTTGGCTCTGCCGTCATTCTCCTTCTCTTCTTCTTGATCTCCAGCGTCGTCCTACAGACCACCATCCAATGGTGCCTAACTATGCTTTCCCCTGCCACCACTTTGCAGTCTTTAATCTTCTTCAGATTTACTCTTCTGCATAGGATATAATCTACCTGTGTACATCTTCCTCCAGTCTTGCATGTCACCCTATGTTCCTCCCTGTTCTTAAAATACGTATTCACAACAGCCATGCCTATCCTTTTCACAAAATCCACTATCATCTGACCTTCTTTCATTCCTGTCATTGACACCATACCTACCCATCACCTCCTTATCTCCTCTGTTCCCTTCACCAACTTCTCCATTAAAATCCGCTCCAGTCACCACTCTTTGTCCCTTGGGTACACTATCCATCACTTCATCCAACTCACTCCAAAATCATCTTTCTCATCCATCGCACACCCATCTTGTGGAGAATGTGCAGTAACAACATTCACCATCACACCTCCAATTTCCAGCTTCATAATCATTACTCCTTCAGCTGATTGTTACTTCAGAATAATCCCTACCCCATTTCTCCTTCCATCCACACCGTGATAGAACAATTTGAATCCACCTCCGATCCACCTGGTCTTACTCCCTTTCCATTTAGTCTCTTGCATGCACAATATATCAACCTTCCTTCACTCCATTATATTGGCTAACTCTCTTCCCTTACCAGTCATACTGCCAACATTCAAAATTCCTACCCTCAGTTCCACTCTCTTTACCTTCCTCCTCTCCTCCTGCCAGTGTAGGATGAAAGGAAATGTAAGGCAAGAAATGCTGAACACATACCTAAAGTAGAAATTTTTTCCATGTTATACTAATAATAACGTGAAGTATATAATGTGTGAAGACTTTAGTCCAAATACCAAATAAACACATGCGCTTTTATTCAAGAATATAACCAAAGTAAAAAAAAAAAAAATTATTCAATTTACATCTTGTTGTCAATGAGTTACAAACCCAAGCTCAAATGTCAATCAACAGAAAGTTAATACATATTCTTGGATGTTGCAGAGGTGAGCACTATAGCCTTACAACTGAAAGGTTGCCGGTTTGACTCCCGGCGCTTCGCGTTTTGAGTACTGAGCTGCTATTATTATTACTATAATAAAAACATACATTTGATTTGAGTCTGTAACACCCATTGTATATTTTGGCTACTTGTAAAAGTTAGCGCTTTTTTTTTTTATTATTCATTTTTATTCTCTCAGTTCATGTGGTACAACAAACTTGTCCCTCCCTCTCTGAGTTGATGGCATTTATCTCCATTCTTTTCACAAGAGTAACAATGACTGCAGTTGGTACTGTGGTTGATGCCTCCTCAGAGCTATTTGTTGTACTGACAATCAAAGATATGATGACCTGTAACTGCTAACAGACTGGACAAAGGCAGAACCGCAACAGCAGACAGCTCTCTCTCTCTCTCTCTCTCTCTCTCTCTCTGCTCCTGACGGAGGGGGTGTGAGCTGCCGCCTTCAACAGCTTTGTACCGGCGGTGCTTCGCATACTTAAAAGCCAAACAGCCCTATTGATTTGTTTGCTTTCCTCTGTCTTTCTGACAGTCTGTGCTCCTGACGCGCACTTCTTTGAAGAGGAAGATATGTTTGCATTCTTTTAATTGTGAGACAGAACTGTCATCTCTGTGTTGTCATGGAGCACAGTTTAAACTTTTGAAAAAGAGACAAATGTTTGTTTGCAGTGTTTGAATAACGTTCCTGTCTCTCTACAACCTCCTGTGTTTCTGCGCAAATCTGTGACCCAAGCATGACAATATAAAAATAACCATATAAACATATGGTTTCTACTTCGCGGATTTTCTTATTTCGCGGGTGGCTCTGGAACGCAACCCCCGCGATGGAGGAGGGATTACTGTAACTTGGAAAACATTTCTGCTTTAGGTATGTGTTCAGCATTTCTTGCCTTGCATTTCCTTTCATCCTACACTTATCCAGATCTTTGTAGACATGGAACACACATGGAATGCATGTGTTCCAAATAATGATATACTGTATTATTTACCCTATACAACTCCAGGCACCTCACATTCAAATAAGAGCCTTGAGCTGAGAGAACTTTTTGCCTGAGTTGAGCTCTGTCGGGGGTGGGGGTGGGGGGGGGGGGATTTCGGACAGCAAGCTGCTTGCTGCTTGTGCTGATTGACACATTTACAAAACAAAAGACGCTGATGAGGAGAGGTGTGAAGGAATTTAAGGTGGCCCAGGATTACGAGTTTTTTCATAGGCTTCCGGGATTCTAGTGTTAAGTGCCACTACAAAATGCAACTTAGGTCGCTCAGAGTGCATTCATTTAACCAAGATATGAATGCCCATGTGGACAGGGCCTAAATACACAACATTATATGGTGAAATTAAATTCACTCAGTACATCTACTGTCTAGGTGATCTTGGAAGTAAATTCATGTGTTCCCTCTGAAGAGCTTGCCATAGAATCTACAAGGTGTAAGGTGTCTTTTCTGTAGCATGTAGAGGAATGATTTTTCATGAACTCTTCTAGTTAAAAGATATGCATTCTGCTCACACAGCTGTGCTTGGTAAACAAATCACAAAAGTATTGCAGTGGTGCACAAGCATATCTCCTGTGAAACCTTCACAATAATTTTTTTGGGAATGGTTTCTTTCCAATGAAAGAAGTTTACAATACATCCAGGAGAAGTTTATTGTTACTTCCGATTCACTTGAAAGTTTGTTGTGTAAAACGCATCAAAACTAACTGGAGACTGAAACAAAATAACTAATCATCTCCTGGTTTGGCACAAAGTAAACAGACCAAAAGGCTTTTGCTGTTCAGAGCTGTTTCCCACCTTGCACCCAGTGCTACTCAGCTATGTGCCTGTCCTCCTGTGAGCCCAAATTGGATTAAGCAGGTTTGAAACTTTTTATGCATGTAATAACTTTTGTTATATCAATATTATTTGGGATAAATCAAAGCGTTTGTGGTGAAATTACATTTGAAAGCCTTAATTTACAAAAAATTATTGTAACATATAGGCTACAGTAAGTAGGGTAGCCAGAGTGCTGACCGGTATGTAAATATGAGCTGCTCAGAGCACTTGGTGAGAGTAGAGCCAGCAGATGTGGTCTGAAACCGAAACTGGTGAACATACAGTATAAGCTCTGCACAGAGAGTGTATTTGCAAGTCAAGAACCCAAGAATCTTATGAAATAAAGCAACAGAGCTAATTGCATTCAAAAAATATGCTGGCTAGATGAGTCAAATTAATTTAGTCTGAGTGTTTGTGTGTGCTAGAGGATGGATTGACACTATACTCAAGGTGCTGAGAAAGACCCCCCAACCCCAACACATACACAGTGTATTTCACACAACTAGTTTCTGAAGTTATGTTTATGATAATATGCATAATAACTGGTCCTGAACGCTGTAATCTTCCACCTGTCCATTTCTTGAACCCACAAAAATGAGTCTTATAGCAGTATAGAGCAAAAGTGCATTCTGGCAGCATCGCACACAAGTTAAGTTAGAAACTTACATTGGCTATTGGTGCCTGACTAATGTGTTGCAATTAGAACAAAAACTTCTGTGGTGTTAACATAATAATAATGAACCATTTTGATACCCTGGTGTTTTTGTTTACCTGTTTCTTTTAATATACTATATTTTGTTATTACTTCCTGTGCCTGGGGCTGGTAATCTCTCAGCAGATCTTTATTATTGGATCATGGTCAATGTCTAAAATACCCCTTCGTAATTGGAGGAGTTTCATTGGCCGAACACTGAAAACTTGCAAAACATACCATAAATTAAGTATAGAGAATGTTATCAGGTAGAATATGCATATCTTAGGCATCCAAATTACATTACACACAGAAATACATTCTACAAACAAAAACCACCCCCTCATCATACAGGCATGTGACATGATTACACTTAAATGCCATATTTCATACCCTACTGCAGTTTTGCTTTGACCAATTATTTCTCACTGAAGCATAAAAGAAACCCCTTTTAAATCACATGCTAATGTCCCATCGGCCTTTGCACACTACTACTGACAACTGACAATTGAAATCATATTGGAATTATTGCTACAGGATCACTTTCACGTTTTTGCTGATGGAAAGCAACCTCCAAATTGATACAGCCTGGCAAAAAGGTATGGTTAGCTTATGCATGGTAATATCACTTTGTCAGCATTGACATTACTCTTCAAAATTACCAAGATGGTTTTGAATACAGGCAAGCACCAACACCATGTAGAGCTTAATAATAATAATATAATAATTTATATCATTACACAATGTATCACCAGTTTTGCACTGTTTTGTTTAGCCTAAGAATTTTACAGAATATTTATTTGTTTTCAAAAATTAAATATGCGCACTCACACAGATATATATATGGCTGGATTTGAGGGGATCCTTTGGGTTTGGAGGCTCTTGGGGGGTTCCCCTACACCAGTGTACTCAGTACATGTGCTTGGGCATGTGGACACTTCAAACTGTACTTCACTACCCTGCTGCCATCTCCTCAGGCAGAAAGTAGTGAATTGACTGATATACTAGCAAGCACAGAGCAGAATATAAGATACAGTAGAACCTTTGGTCACGAACATTTCCAAATACTTACAAATCGTGTTATGATCAAAAAGTTGCCCAAAATTTCGCATCTGTTCACGACTACACGCTCTGGTGGCAAACAAAAACACTGGTGGCTAGTTTCCCTCCAGTTTGTACGCACCAGTGATTTCCCCACGTATTTGCTCTCTCCCTGTACATTTTTCTCTGTCAGACGTGCATTCATTCGATGTGAACTCTATGTGCTCTATTTCATGTGCTTTTGCATTAATTTTGCAATTAACCATGGCCTCTAAGCAAGTGAAGAGTGGTAGTATTGGTGAGAAGAAAGGTTCGAAAAAATTGGTACTCAATTAAAGAAAGAAATCATTGAAAACTATGAGCGTGGTGTTCATGTTACCGATCTTGCTGCCAATCGACTATTTTAAAGCAGAAAGAGGCCATTAAAGCAGCTGATGTTGCAAAAGGAGTTACAATGTTAACCAAGCAGAGGCCTCAAGTGCTGGAAGAGGTGGAAAAACTGTTGCTAGTGTGGTTGAACTAGAAGCAACTTGCAGGGGATAGTGTAAGCGAGGCGATCATATGTGAGAAAGCCAGGAAGATTCATGGCTATTTGCTGAAAAAAAATCCTTCTTCAAGTGGCGAAGGTGAGGAATTTAAAGCCAGTAGAGGATGGTTTGAAAAGTTTCGCAAGAGAAGTGGCATTTGTATTTTGGTAAGGCATGGAAAGGCTGCTAGTTCCGACGCTGCTGCTGCAGAAGAATTCGCTAAAAATTTCACAAAATTTGTGGAGGACAAAGGCTACATCCCACAACAAGTGTTCATCTGCAACGAGACCAGATTGTTCTGGAAGAAGATGCCAAAGATGACCTAAATCACCCAGGAAGAGAAGGCTATGCCCGGCCATAAACCAATGAAGGAGAGATTGACAATTTTGCTGTGTGCTAACGCTATTGGTGATGTAAAAATGAAGCTGCTAGTCGTTTACCAATTCCAGAACCCTCGTGCTTTCAAGCAGCACAGTGTAAACAAGGCCAGACTGCCCGTGATGTGGTGGGCAAATACGAAGGGTTGGGTCACAAGGACCTTGTTTTTGGAATGGCTGCACGAGGCTTTCGCTCCCGCCGTGATGGGATATCTTGAAGAGAATAATCTGCCTGAAAAATGCCTTCTTCTGATGGACAATGCACTGCCACACCCTCCAAATTTGGTTGACAATATGGTCAAAGAGTACAACTTTTAAGGTTGTGTTCCATAACAACACAACTCCTCTTCTGCAGCCAATGGACCAGCAGGTTATCTCAAATTTTAAGAAGCTGTACACCAAAGGACTATTTGCCAGGTGTTTCAATGTGACCGAGGAGACGTCTTTGACCCTGAAGGAGTTCTGGAAGAACCATTTTAATATTGTTCATTGCATCAACCTCATCAACAAAGCCTGGGAAGACGTCACATACCGGACCTTGAACTTGGCCTGGATGCATTCCTGAACGGGACTTCCAAGGATTTGAGCCTCCTGTTGTGGATGAGATTGTGTCCATGGGCAATAGCATGGGTCTTGAAGTGGACAGTGAGGACATTGAGGAGCTGGCCCTGGATCACAAGGAGGAGCAGCTGATGACAGAGGAACTCGCTGAACTCCAGCAGGAGCAGCATAAGTTGCTCACTGAGGAGCAGTCCTCAGGGGAAGAAGAGGAAAGGGAGGATATAAGAAGTGATGCAATAAAAGCCATTATGGAAAAATGGAACGAGTGCCGGGATTTTTTCGAGAAGAACCATCCTGACAATGCTGTCGCAAACTGAGTGATAAGCATGATGAACGACCATGTTGTCTCGCATTTCCGAAAAGTTTTAATGCACAGGAAAAGGCGAGTCACATTAGACCACTATTTCATTAAGTCTTGTCCACCAGCCGAATGGCTAAAAACACCAGAATCCCCTGAAAGAGAAGAAATCACAAGAGAGAAAACACCTGAAGGAGAACGTCCCTCTGTCACGGAGCCGGGTTCTCTCTCAAAACTCTAACCTCCTCTCCACCCAGCTTCCTCCTCACTTCCTTCACGCCAGAAATCGACTCATGCAAGATTAGTTTTCTTAGTTGTTTAGGGTTAGTTTTTGTATAAATTAAGGATTTTTCAAACTTTAATTTTTTTCCCTGTGCTTAAAACTCATTAAAAAAAAGTGTTTACAGCAAGTGGTTCGTAAGAGTTAGGGTTGCCCCTTCGACGTATGTTCCACGGGAGCAACCATGGGCTGCTTAATACTTCTCCCGGGACGCTTGGTGGTAGCTTCCCTGGCTGACGGTGGTGCCTCAGCTTCTCGCAGGGCTGCATAGGAGATGGAGTTCTCCACAGCCCTGTTGGGATCTGGGGTGGCCGCCAGGGGGCACTGCATAGGTCCCTGAGCCTGGCTTGACGAGTCTTCAGCCCCACCCGGAAGTGCAACCAGAAACAGATGATCAAGCACCTGGAGCACTTTCGGGTGGGCTATAAAAGGGGCCAGCAACCACCACACAGTGGCCAGAGTCGGGAGGAGTGGTGGTGCCCGAAGGGAGTGTTTTGTGCTTATACTTGTGCTAATTTGGACTGTGTTGTGCTTGTGGGGTTCACGGGGAAGACATGCCCTACAGGTGAAGAAAATAAAGGTTCTTATTTTATTTTTACACATGGCTCTGTGTGAGTCTGGGCCGGGTCGGGTGCAATATAGTGCCTTTATTACAGGGTCTTGTACGAACAGTTCATAAGGGTCTAGCGCAAACTCTTGCAATGTTAGTTTTCTCTGTTGTTCAAGGTTTTCTCAGTGTTATTCAATGTTTTTACATTTAGTTAACTATTACACTGTGCATTCTATGGTATAACTAGCAAAATACCCGCGCTTCGCAGCGGAGAAGTAGTGTGTTAAAGAGGTTATGAAAAAAAAAGGAAACATTTTAAAAATAACGTAACATGATTGTCAATGTAATTGTGTTGTCATTGTTATAAATGTTGCTGTCTTTTATATATATATATAGCAAAATACCCGCGCTTCACAGCGGAGAAGTAGTGTGTTAAAGAGGTTATGTAACCATATATATACATAAACATATATACATATATATACATATCTACATACAGTGGTGTGAAAAACTATTTGCCCCCTTCCTGATTTCTTATTCTTTTGCATGTTTGTCACACAAAATGTTTCTGATCATCAAACACATTTAACCATTAGTCAAATATAACACAAGTAAACACAAAATGCAGTTTTTAAATGATGGTTTTTATTATTTAGGGAGAAAAAAAATCCAAACCTACATGGCCCTGTGTGAAAAAGTAATTGCCCCCTTGTTAAAAAATAACCTAACTGTGGTGTATCACACCTCAGTTCAATTTCCGTAGCCACCCCCAGGCCTGATTACTGCCACACCTGTTTCAATCAAGAAATCACTTAAATAGGAGCTGCCTGACACAGAGAAGTAGACCAAAAGCACCTCAAAAGCTAGACATCATGCCAAGATCCAAAGAAATTCAGGAACAAATGAGAACAGAAGTAATTGAGATCTATCAGTCTGGTAAAGGTTATAAAGCCATTTCTAAAGCTTTGGGACTCCAGCGAACCACAGTGAGAGCCATTATCCACAAATGGCAAAAACATGGAACAGTGGTGAACCTTCCCAGGAGTGGCCGGCCGACCAAAATTACCCCAAGAGCGCAGAGACGACTCATCTGAGAGGTCACAAAAGACCCCAGGACAACTGCAGGCCTCACTTGCCTCAATTAAGGTCAGTGTTCACGACTCCACCATAAGAAAGAGACTGGGCAAAAACGGCCTGCATGGCAGATTTCCAAGACGCAAACCACTGTTAAGCAAAAAGAACATTAGGGCTCGTCTCAATTTTGCTAAGAAACATCTCAATGATTGCCAAGACTTTTGGGAAAATACCTTGTGGACTGATGAGTCAAAAGTTGAACTTTTTGGAAGGCAAATGTCCCGTTACATCTGGCGTAAAAGGAACACAGCATTTCAGAAAAAGAACATCATACCAACAGTAAAATATGGTGGTGGTAGTGTGATGGTCTGGGGTTGTTTTGCTGCTTCAGGACCTGGAAGGCTTGCTGTGATAGATGGAACCATGAATTCTACTGTCTACCAAAAAATCCTGAAGGAGAATGTCCGGCCATCTGTTCGTCAACTCAAGCTGAAGCGATCTTGGGTGCTGCAACAGGACAATGACCCAAAACACACCAGCAAATCCACCTCTGAATGGCTGAAGAAAAACAAAATGAAGACTTTGGAGTGGCCTAGGTGGAATAAAGGCATAAGTAAAATAGATAAATATGTATTATACAAATAGGAACTATTCATTTATTTTCAGTTAAGTCATCTGCAGCAAACTTTTATAAATGAGGGTTTGTGATTTTTAGATAGTGCAAACTGTTTCTTCTTCATTGACGTTTTCTCTTGGAGAGCTTTTTTCATTTCATTGAAAATGAAAGCAGCAGCTGCCAAAATATGTAGCTTTCTTATTAATTTTTCAACATTGTGTAAAATAAATGTATAAAGTAATATAAAAGGTTTAAATACTGGTTATTCTTTTACACTAAAATATTACTACAGAGATACAAAAAAAGTAAAATGGATATGTTCTTTTTCTTTAAGGAGATTAAATATTACTGAAGAAAGAAAAAAAAAATTAAACAGCCAAATGGGGCTATGCATACGAACTTAAAAGGTTTAAATAAAACAGAAATATATATTTTATTTTTACTTGGTTAACTTGTGGAGGGTGTATCCTGTAGCAAAGCCCTAACTTTTTTCGTGAAAGCCCGTTTCAGTCAATAAGTCTTATGTGTGTGTTTATGTAGATGTGTATATATATGTATATGTATATAAATGTTTATGTGTGTGTGTATATTATATATATAATATATATATATATATATATATATATATATATATATATATATATATATATATATATAAAAGACAGCAACACTTATAACAATGACAACACAATTACATTGACAATCATGTTACGTTATTTTTAAAATGTTTCCTTTTTTTTTCATAACCTCTTTAACACACTACTTCTCCGCTGCGAAGCGCGGGTATTTTGCTAGTGTATATATATATATATATATATATATATACACATACATATACACACATACATGCAGTTTCAATAACATAGAAATCAATATAAACATTAACATCATTATCATATGAGAATATGAAGTAATATATAAGAAGCACATTTCATATAAATATAAATTATTAAACAGTAAAATCTTCTTCTGTAATTTGCTACCGTGGCAATTTGTGTGTCTGTCCAGGATTTTAAATCACCTGTAGCTCGCAAACCGTTTCACCTATACACTTGAAATGTGGTACACATATAGTACGTCACGTCTACTATCCGCTTTATGGGTGATGATTGTATTACTCTTTTTATGTTTATTTTATTTTATTGTAGAATCAACTCCTATCTGCGCACACCAGGGCGGCCGTGGGCGGATGCGTATGGTGTATTCACTCCATGTTATCGTGCATTGCGCTGTCACTGGTATTTTGATAAAAGAATTTGAACAACATATAAGAAGCGTATAAATTATTAAACAGTAAAACATTAACATTTAAGAAGTAAAGTTAGATTAAGTACTACTGCAGTGCCTTCGGGTATACCTCATTTTTTGTTTGCCCATTACATGCTTAAATGTATACATTTTTTGGTGTACCTACCCGAGAACACGCGACATATAACCGAGCGTGGGAGAAGCATGGATTTTAAACACGCGTTGAGTTCATCTGCTGGTCTCCCTTGTGGAATAACTGGTAATGTTTGACTAAAATCTACAGCGAGTAAAACGACATTACCTCCTATTTTTTTTTTTACGATCTCTGAGATCTTGCTTTTTTCGGTTCAAGGCTTCATAAGCTCTTTTATGTTGTATGGTGTACTTATCCCAAACCATCATCTTTGAATGTTGCAAGACTTTCGCCTTGTATGTAGATCGGGGTAATTACATTCATTGCATTCCTAGTCTGAATCACAATCTGATTGTATGGGTGGTTACCTGGCACTGTAGGGTTGCCACCCGTCCTTTAAAATACGGAATCGTGCCGCATTTGAGAATGAAATTGCGCGTCCTGTTTTGAATCAATACTGGACGGGATTTGTCCCGTATTTTTTTTATCATTTTTTTTTAAAGCAGCGTCTCATGCAAATCATCCCACACGCATTTTATGAAGATGCCTCCTTTCCTACTTTTGATTGGGTAATACTTGATGTCATCGTTAGTTTGATTGGTCTTTTTAACTGTCCAGTGAGGAGGGCGTGTCTTTTAAGTAGAGTCTGCAAAGTGTTGGCACTGAGATGTGGCGTCAGCGCCAGAGTTGAAGCCCCTAACGTTGCGGTCAGCAAGTCGGCTAACATCCGCCATGTGCCGTCTTTCAGTTGCGAGAAGCAGATCATAGAATGGTTGAAACTGTTGCCCCTAACGTTGCGCCACGGCGTGTGGTTCGTTTATACCTCGTGTCTTCTCATTAAACTTCTATCTCGTGAATATGTTATTGCAATCCGCAGCGGGAGCGTTTCTGTAAACTTAATTTAAACTTACGTTTTACACCGTGCTTTGTTTCCCTTATGAACATGCTTGTATGCTTCACTCGCTCCCTTCTCAATTGTTTAATGAATTTTTTGCTCTTCGCTGTTTGCCGCTCCTCCTTCATTTCCCCCTACTTCGTTCTTTTATCTCGCGAATATGTTATTGCAATCCTTAACGGGAGCGTTTCAATAAACTGATTGAAAATAGTTTTGCATTTACCTTTTTAGTAAAAGGCGAGCTTTTAAGCCTGAGAAATCACCCCGTAGATGCACACGTTTAATTGCACATGTGTTAATATGTATGGTTACACAGTATTAAAAGACAGTGAACAACGTCAGTTACCTTTGTTCCCGCGTTTGATAAAAGGCGAGCTTTTAAGCCTGAGAAATCACCCCGTAAATGCACACGTTTAATTGCACGTGTTAATATGTATGCTTACACAGTATTAAAAGACAGTCAAAAATTAACGTCATTTACCTTCGTTCCTGCGTTTGACTCGTGCTGTAAATCTCTTCCTTGTTTTTAGTTCACGTGATTACGTAGGAGGCGTGATGACACGATACGTGACTCCGCCTCCTCCATTACAGTGTATGGACAAAAAATATGTTCCAGTTATGACCATTACGCGTAGAATTTCGAAATGAAACCTGCCTAACTTTTGTAAGTAAGCTGTAAGGAATGAGCCTGCCAAATTTCAGCCTTCCACCTACACGGGAAGTTCGAGAATTAGTGATGAGTGATTCAGTCAGTCAGTCAGTCAGTCAGTCAGTCAGTGAGTCAGTGAGGGCTTTGCCTTTTATTAATATGTATAGATTAACTATTTTTGTGCTTAAAAATAAGCACAAAAAAAGATTCTCCATCTTAAAATGTTTTCTGCATTGGTTCCATATTCTGAGTGAGTGAAGCACAATTGGATTGTTAGTATATTGGCGATAACTTACATTAATTGGGGGGCACAAAGCAGGGAATATAAAGAAGTACTGCAGGATTTTATTTCTATTGCGGACCAAGCATGTGTATGTTCATCTATTTGTGTCCAGGTTTTTAAAGCTTGTATGTTTGCTGTCCAGTAATAAAACTGAAAGTTAGGTAGAGCCATGCCACCTTCTGCCTTAGGTCTTTGTAGGGTTGCTCTTTTGATACGTGGATGTTTTGAGTTCCAAATGAATGAGGTTATGGTTGAATCTAATTGCTTAAAAATGATTTATTGATGTATATTGGAATATTTTGAAATAAAAATAGAAGCTTAGGAAGGATATTCATCTTAACAATGTTAATTCTTCCAGCTAGAGTGAGGTGAAGGGTTGATCATCTATGTAAGTCCTACTTAATTTTTTTCATACAGACGGCGACATTTTGTTGATAAAGAGCTTTATGTTTAGTTGTGATATTTACCCCTAGGTATTTAAACTGATCTGCAATGATAAAAGGGAAGGTGTGCAATCTAATATTGTATGCTTGAGAATTCACTAGAAAGAGCACACTTTTATTTAAATTAATTCTGAGACCAGAGAGCTTTTGAAATTCTGTAAGTGCTGTTAAGACTGCAGGTACAGTATTTTGTGGGTCTGATATATACAGTACCATATCATCTGCATATAGAGAAATTTTCTGTTCAAGTCCTTCTCTGATAATCCCCTTTATCTGGTAAGCATTTCGACAGTGAACTGCCAGTGGTTCAATGGCGATTGCGAATAGCAGTGGTGACAAGGGGCATCCTTGTCTGGTACCACGTTCTAGTCTAAAGTAGTCTGAACAAATGTTGTTGATACAAACTGAAGCTTCTGGATTGGTATACGGTAGTTTGATCCATGCACAAATGTTCTGGCCAAACCCATATTTCTCTAATGTAGTGAAAGGTAGTTCCATTCAATCTTGTCAAATGCTTTTTCTGCATCCAACGATAATATCATCTCTGGGGTGTTTGACTTTGCTGGTGAATATATTAGATTAAACAGGCGTCGAAGATTGGAAACTAAATGTCGGCCTTTAATAAATCCATTTTGATCTTGTGATATTACCGAAGGCATCACTTTCTCCATCTTTCTAGCTAGGATTTTTGAGAGTATCTTAACATCATTATTCAGAAGTGAAATTGGCCTGTATGATGCACACTGTAATAAGTCCTTATTTTGTTTAGGGAAGATGGTGATTAATGCTTGGCGAAAAGTTTGAGGTAGAATTTGATTGTCTCTAGCTTCTGTAAATGTTGCTAATAAGAGGGGAGCTGGCTAAGTGGAGAATTTCTTATAAAATTCTACAGGGTAGCTATCACAGCCTGCTGCTTTCCTGCTCTGAAGTGACTTTATATCATCTAGTATTTCTGATAGCACCAGAGTTTTATCCAGTTCCTTTGCACTAAAAGTATCTATTTGTGGTATCTGTAATGTATCCAGAAATGCATTAGATTGTGTTTTGTCTTCTTTAAACTCAGTAGAATATAAGGATTTATAGTAGTCTCTAAATGTGTGCATTATATTTTTATTGTCAATGATTTTTTCTCCGTTCGTGTTGGTGATTGATGGGATTGCATTGCGAACTTCTTGTTTGTGAATTTGTTGAGCTAAGAGCTTATTAGTTTTCTCTGTGTTCATAGTAATGATGTCTTGATCAGACAGCAGGTAATTTCTTTTTGCCATGCCATGACAGGATGTGACTCACTATCGTATTTAAAAAAAAAAAAAGTGTCGGGATCAGCTTTCTTAATTCCTTTTCTGCTTCCTCCTTGCTGCAGAAGATGTAATATTTGTCTTGAATATCTACTTTCAGCTTGGCAGGATGCAAGAGGCTGTATCTGATATCGGCTTTCCATAACCGCTGTTTGATGTTGTAAAAAGCTGCACATTTAGCAGCTGTTGAGGGCAAGAAATCAGGGAAAATACAAATATGGGTATTTTCAAATATAATCTCTTGTTTCTTTCTGAGAAGTGCCATTACATTAAGCTTCAATTGTAATTTCTCGAAGCAGACAATTAAAGTCCTAGGTTTAGAGGTATTTGATCCACGTATGCGATAAGCTGGCGCTATCTCAGTATCTGATTTAAAGTCCTCTCCAATTATTTTTGAGACTAGTGCAGCTACAAATTTCACTGGGTTTGGACTTTCACGATTCTCAGGTAGACCTTCGATTCTAATATTATTCCTTCTGCATCCATATTCCAGAGCCGCAAGTCTGTCTTCAAGTTTTTTGCATTCGGAATTCGCAGCTGTAGCTTTTCCATCACCGGTAGATGCCATATGTTCCGCTGTTTCAATTCGAGTCGTGAATGTTTGCTTAACGTCTTCCAGCTGATCGGCAGGTTCTCTCAGTTTAGATGCATTTTCCTGAATGTGTTCCTCAATTTTTCCCAGCATACCTTTAGAGGTTGCATCAAAACGATTATATTTACGTTTTTCCAAGTATTTATTATACTGCTGCAGCTCTAGCCGCAGCTTCTCGTTTGTCTCGTTTTGCAGCTTCTCGTTGTTCTTGAGCAGGCCATTTATTTCTTTCTTCATATTTTTCTGAATGTCTTTCTTAAGCTCACTTATGGCCATGGCCATTGTTGCGATTATTTCCTTCAGTTCGGACAAGTCGCTTCGGCTTTTGTGCTCCGCAGGTGAAGTGGCAACCCCGGTTATAGCCGATGCTTCTGGCTCATGAGGAGTAGATGAAAGCACAGACTGCAGGATTCGGTGAGCTATCGTGACCTGCATCACTTGCACCTTTGCTCCCATTTTCGCTCTCGACTGGCGATGATGCAGTAGAACGGGGTCCTGGGAAGTCTGTGCTTTCACCTGCCTGTCCAGGTCAGTCTCTGAAAGGCCATACCTTGCACTTAGGCCTGACGCCTGTCTAGACTTGGGTGTAGCTTTATGTTTCCTTTCCGTTTCTTTCTGACCCCCTTTCTTGTTACTCATGTTTATATACTGTTTATATACTGTAGTAGAAACTCCTTTGGTTGGGTAAATACAGGATACCTCGGGATAATAAGAAATAATAGAGAAAATAAAGCCGCAGCTAATGGAGCTCTGCTTCAGACGTCCATCTCCCGAACGGAAGAAACCAACAAAAATATAATAATAATAATAATAATAATAAATTTTATTTATATTGCACTTTATATTTTAGCAATCCCAAAGTGCTACAGAGTAAAAATAGAATAATAAAATAAAAAAAAAGAACAGAAGAGTCTATAAAATACTTTAACAAAATGACTTTCTAAAAAGATGAGTTTTTAGGTTTCGCTTAAAGGCCTCAGTCGACTGTGGGGCTCTCAGGTAATCAGGGAGGGCATTCCACAGCCTCGGCGCCACCGATGAAAACGCCCTGTCACCCATGCTGCTGAGCTTAGTTCTGGGGACTTGAAGAGTGTTAGTGAGTACAGAGCGGAGGGAACGTAAGGAGTTATGGGGTGTAAGGAGTTCCTGTAGATAAAGAGGGGCATGTCCATAAATGCACTGATGGGTAAGAAGGGAGACCTTGTAGTCTATTCTGAATGAAACAGGGAGCCAGTGAAGGGTTTTCAGGATTGGGGTGATGTGATCATACTTTCGCACCCTCATCAGGATCTGGCAGCGCTGTTCTGAATATACTGGAGTCTCTGGATACTCTTGCCAGGAATCCCAATGAGGAGTGCATTACAGTAATCCAGCCTGGAAGAGACAAAGGCATGGACGAGCTTCTGTGCATCTGCCAGGGTGAGTAATGGGCGGAGTTTGGCGATGTTCTTGAGATGGTAAAAAGATGACTTACAGAGATATTTGATGTGGGTGTCAAAAGTAAGTTGGGAGTCCATTCTAACACCCAAATTAGTAACAGATGTGGAAAGAGGAATATTTTGGCCAGAGAAAGTAATACTGGTGATGGTAGAAGAGCGAAGATGATGTGATGTACCAACTAAGATGGCTTCTGTTTTGGATCTGTTCAACTGAAGAAAATTGAGCCTCATCCAAGCCTCTATCTCCTCCAGGCAGTTAGACAATGTAGATGTTGGCAGAGGAGCAGTAGAGGAGGTGGGAGTAGTCCTGAGGTAAAGCTGAGTGTCATCGGCATAGCAATGGAACGATAAACCATGTCTGCCAATGACAGTTCCAAGGGGGAGCATGTAGATAGTAAAAAGGATAGGGCCCAGCACAGAGCCCTGTGGAACACCACAGGCGACGTTGTGGGTGTGGGACTTTGCACTGCCAAGGGCGACATGCTCAGTTCTGCCAGTCAGGTATGATGTAAACCAATTTAGAACAATTCCTGAGAGTCCAATAGTGTATTGCAGGCGGTGAAGAAGGATGTTATGGTCTATTGTGTCAAAAGCAGCTGTCAGGTCAAGGAGGATAAGTAGTGAAGGTGAACCAGTATCTGCCGTCATCAGAAGATCATTGGTGACCCTGACCAGGGCTGTTTCAGTGCTATGGCCAGGGCGAAAACCAGACTGAAACTTTTCAAACAGATTGTTCAGTTTGAGATGATTGTGAAGTTGTGCTGCAACTATTTTTTCCAGGACTTTGGAGAGAAATGGAAGATTGGAGATGGGCCTATAATTGGAGAGAACTTCAGGATCCAAGGTGGATTTTTTCAGTAGAGGTCTGATGACAGCAGTTTTTAGTGCAGAAGGAATATGGCCAGCCAGGAGGGACTGATTTATTATCCTGGTGATAAGTGGAGAGATGGCAGAAATGTTGGCCCTCAGCAAGGGTGAGGGGAAAGGGTCCAGGGAACTAGTAGACGGTTTCATTTTCCTGATGACATCCTCCACCTCTTCCCGTGTGGCAACAGAGAAAGAGCAAAGAGGATGGACGGTCTCAGACAATGAGTCAACAGTTGGGAAGGGCAAGATATCCTTGGTAGAGAGGTGTAAACGGATATTATCAACTTTTTGTTTAAAAAAGTTGATATACATGTTGCATCTGTCATCAGTGGTCTCAGAATGGGCAGGTAAAGGAGGTTTGACAAGATGATTTATGGTTGAAAAAAGTTTTTTAGGGTTGCTGGAGCCATTTCTGATGATGGTGGAATAAAACTTGGACCGTGCAACCTTCAGAGCTTCTGCATACGCTCTCATGTGTTCTCTGTAAGCCTGTTTATGGACAGTCAGCCCAGAGGCCTTGAGCCGCCGCTCAAGGACACGCCCAGCCGCCTTCATTTTTCGCAGCTCGCAGGTATACCAAGGTGCTGAGCACGAGAATGAGACGGACCTAGATGTTAAAGGGGCGTGGAAGTCCAGGAGACTGCTCAGGGACTGGTTGTAAAAATCCACAAGGTCAGCAACAGAGAGGGAGCTGATAAAGTCAGAGGAGAGAAATGTAAGGTCCAAGGCCAAGGCATCCACATTGATATTCTTCAGATTTCTGAAGTAGATCTGTCGTTTTGGTTTGATACGGGAGGAGAAAAAGGGCAGCTCCAATGACACAACTTTGTGGTCTGAAATACCAAGATCAAATACCTGTAGATTCCTGATTGGGGCACAGTTTGAAATGACCAAGTCAAGAGTGTGACCCCTAGAATGTGTGGGAACATCAACATGTTGTTGTAGGTTGAGAGAATCTAGCAGCTCAAGGAAATCAGCAGTGAGATAACCTGTGGGATTGTCAACATGAATATTTATATCTCCTAAGATTATGATGTTGGCAGAAGTAGCACAGAGTGTTGTGAGAAGATCAGTAATTTCCGGAATAAAGGCAGAATTGGGTTTTGGAGGTCGATAGATAAGGAGAACAGTCAGGGGAAACGGGGGCTTACATTTAAATGCAAGGCACTCACAGGAAGATATTGCAGGTATCGAGATAGGGGACAACCCCAGGTCCTGACGGTGGATAACAGCTATTCCACCACCACGCCCAGTGCTGCGAGCTGCCTCCAAGTAACTGTAGCCAAGTGGACAGGCTTCATTTAAGGCAGAGTAAACCTCTGACTGGTGCCAGGTTTCTGTCAGACACATGAAGTCAAGTCCTTTTTCCCTGATGTGTTCTTCAATCAGTATGGATTTATTGCTGATAGATTGAGAGTTAAATAGTTCAAATTTAACCAATGACTGTGAAGTAAATCTCTGTACAGGACGCAGAACATTAAAATCCACTTTACGCAGCTTAGAATTCATTCCACAAAATAAATCCAGCCGGGGATGTGAAAAACGAACCGGCTGGGACGACGTTAACAAAGACGCACCAGCCGTGGCGGCTGACATTGTCGTGATGCGGCGTAGGTTGTTAAAGTTCACTCCCCGGCGGCGGTGACGGAGCGAGGCAGGGAAGTGTACCGGAGCATCCGAGGGCAAGAGGCATTTCGGGAGCATTGACTCATGTTGGGAGCCAGGAGAGTTGTTCCTAGAGAGGATCCGGGAGGCTCGGAGCCGAGCCCTGGTGCCTCCACGCTTCCCACGGCGGCGGCGTTTCCATCGGCGACCGGCCAAGCCGTGGACAGTGACGAGGAAGGCCGGGACTTCCTCAAACAGTCGGCCAAAGGTTTGACTGAACTCCGGAGTCAAATGTGGAGAAACCCCCGCACTCGTTCGAAGAGCCAAAAGGGTGAAGCGATCATAACGAATGATCGAGTCAGGAAGAGCATCACAGGAGTAAGTAAGCCGAGAAAAAAGCAGGAGTAACAAGAAACACAAAAGCCAGAGTGGCTGACGGCGTGCCTCAACAGTCGGCGCCATCTTTTTTCCCAGTATAGATATATTTATTTATATATATATATTTTTGGGTGTTCAAAAAAAAAACCTAGAGATTCAAATTCTCCACAATGTAAGTTTTCTTTATCATATACATAACAAGCACACCCAATTTCAATAAAAATAAACATTTAGAGGTCACTCCATTTGGCAGTTTATATGTCATCTGACCTACACAGCAGACAACTGCTCCACACGTGTAGATCTACAACATTAGCACTGTTTTTGATGCAGTTGGAAAATTGTTGGAATGACTAGAGGAATATCTAGTAACGGTGACAGCTGCAGGCACCATCTTTTCCTTTGTTTCTGCTGAGACTCCGTCATCAAAAGGGGCTATACCTGTCAAATGTTCAGACATAAACCAGAGGTGCCGTGAAAATGCTGCATATACTATACATTCCCGGCAACAGCCTAGTTTGGGTAATCTTGAGAATAGATAAAAATAAGATCTCGCTTATTCCACTGTCTGACATAAACAAGACTGAAAATCAGAGCAAAATCTGTGGTAATCTTGGGTTCATGTGCAGTCATCCTGAACTGAGCCTTAAAAAAACAATGTTTTCAATGGATAAATGCCTGTAATAGTTGCAGCATGTTAAGCAACCAATTCTCTGGATCAGATCTTAAACTAGGTGAAGCTATATTAGTTTAAAATTACTGTATTAAAGTAACACACTGTTACTGTTAAAACTGTTACGTGTAAAGACTTATCATTTCTGAAGTTTTTGACACTTTATATAGGCAATGGTCATTACCAGACACTTCTATAGACTTCTGTGTAGACTGTGAATAAACTAAAAATAAAATAGTAATTCCTATGTAATACTAGAATGTTCTGGAAACTTCTAGAATTTTCTTGGAATTCCACCTTAGTACTAAAATGTTCTTTGTTTCATTTTTTTCATTATTTACTAATCGCTTAGCCAGTTAGGAACTCTGTACACAAAGAGTACATAAGACGTAGTAACAATACAAAAAAAATGTTCAGAATAATGTTTCACAATCAGCTCGAAGTCACATTTTAGCAGCTGTCTCTAATGGACAAAAATAAGCCTTATGGAGAAATGATTGTGCAGACATCAACTCTTTGCAGTGGTTTGTGGACCACATCATTACAGATACAGTAAGTATAGATTATTGCTAGAATCCATAATATTATAGATTTTATGCAGCAGCAAAGAGTTCCAGTTTGTATTAGGAAATTATTCAGGTTATTCTGTCTTTGTTCTGAGACTGAAGAATTGAGCAATGCAGAATGACCATGTCACACGAGCAAATCAACAACAGAAGTAGTTTAAAATTAAGAAGTTTTGCATTTCTTCCGGCTATGTCGTAGTCCTCACCTTAGCCTGAAATGGTGTAGCATGATCTAAAAATATATGTTCATTCTAGACAGACCAACTGAAGGATTTATTTTGTTTACGTTATTGCTGCTAAAGCAGGTTGCAGTAGAAACTAAATCTACAGGTTCCACTAGTTACTAAATCAAAGGGTGCATGTTTTGTCTATCCTTGATCTTAATATTTTGGACTCTGTGTTAGAAAAAATAAGAAAACATACAACTTTGTGTTTTCCATCCATCCATTTTCCAACCCGCTGAATCCAAACACAGGGTCACGGGGGTGTGCTGGAGCCAATCCCAGCCAACACAGGGCACAAGGCAGGAACCAATCCCAGGCAGGGTGCCAACCCACCGCAGAACTTTGTGTTTTAAATATGTTTAATTAGTTGGTTCATCTATTATTATGATTTTTAAGTGGTATGATGTGTATCGATATTTTATTTTCTCCAAAATACTACTAATAATATAAGTTTCATTTATAATCAGGACTAAGTCAGAATGAACAATGGTTTTATTTGTCACATCAATATTTCTCTCTTTGAGCAGAGCACGCACACACACCATGTTTTTGCTAGACCACAAATCTGTGGTGGTTGTAAAGTATGCAACATGGAAAAGTGTTTTTTTTTTTTTGTAATTTTCTCTTGGACTGCAAAGTATAAAATTGGTAATGCAAAATTTACCCCTGGCCAACTCATATTGAGGATCCATCGCTTTAAAAACCCTCTTATAACCTGCCTTTTCGACTATATTGACGGAGGGTCCGTGTCCTTTTCCCTACTTTTTTTTTTTGGTTTTTTTTTGTAAAGTTCACAATGACAAAATTAAGCTGTTAATGTAGCTTACTTTAAGACGGTGAGATGGTGTTTAGAGGCACGAGAGGAAAAATGTGCAGCTGTTAGGACAATGAAAGGGAGTTTGAACAGATGGACTTATGGTCAACCGTCATTTTTTTTCTTAGCTTTAAAAACAGTTTCTCTCAACCACTGGGTCGCAACATAGTTATAGTTTTCAGTCATGGGTTGCCATCTATAGGTCACAACTCCCCCAACATCAAACCCCTCATTGTCTGACAAAACGATGTATACCATTGTGTAGCAGTGCTACTTACGAACTGCATCTCCCAGCAGTCCCTGCTGGGGCTGCTGGGGTCAAAGGTAGCTACAGGCAGTTAAAAGGAGGGTAGAGGGCAAAGAGGAAAAAAAGTTTTGGTTTGTTTTGTTTGTTGCGGTTATTTGTCGTCTCTCCTGCTGTTATTTGAACTCTGATCATTTTGTCTTGGATACTATATTCGTTTGTTGGGGTCTGGATTGTCTGTCTACCTGTGCACTGAGAGCTGTGTTGGATTTTTGGGTTTTCCGGAAGAGTGGAGCGCTCCCGAATCAACCATCAACCATCAACCTCATCAGTAACTACCGGTAGGACTGTATTTCCCCTTCTCCATTTCAACATACAGATCGCTGGACTTAACTTGGTCACTATTCGTCTTTCAACCTGTTTCGTATATATGGACTTTGCTGTGTGGTGTTTGTGTTTATTTTGTTTATGTGTAATATCGCCGAAGGGGTCAGGGGTGGTATTACTGTTTTCATTACTTATTTCGGGTCATTATATTTGTACAGTAATCCCTCCTCCATCGCGGGGGTTGCGTTCCAGAGCCACCCGCGAAATAAGAAAATCCGCGAAGTAGAAACCATATGTTTATATGGTTATTTTTATATTGTCATGCTTGGGTCACAGATTTGCGCAGAAACACAGGAGGTTGTAGAGAGACAGGAACGTTATTCAAACACTGCAAACAAACATTTGTCTCTTTTTCAAAAGTTTAAACTGTGCTCCATGACAAGACAGAGATGACAGTTCCGTCTCACAATTAAAAGAATGCAAACATATCTTCCTTTTCAAAGGAGTGCGTGTCAGGAGCACAGAATGTCACATAGATAGAGAAAACAATCTCTGGCAAACAAATCAATAGGGCTGTTTGGCTTAAGTATGCGAAGCACCGCGGCACAAAGCTGTTGAAGGCGGCAGCTCACACCCCCTCCGTCAGGAGCAGACAAAGAGAGAGAGAGAGATAGAGAGAGACAGAGTTTGTTTTTCAAGCAAAAATCAATACGTGCCCTTCGAGCTTTTAAGTATGCGAAGCACCGTGCAGCTGCACAAAAGATAGCAACGTGAAGATAATCTTTCAGCATTTTTAGACGAGCGTCCGTATCGTCTAGGTGTGCGAACAGCCCCCCTGCTCAATCACCCTACGTCAGGATCACAGAAAGTCAGCGCAAGAGAAAGAGAAAAGTAAGCGGGGTAGCTTCTCAGCCATCTGCCAATAGCGTCCCTTGTATGAAATCAACTGGGCAAACCAACTGAGGAAGCATGTACCAGAAATTAAAAGACCCATTGTCCGCAGAAACCCGCGAAGCAGCGAAAAATCCGCGATATATATTTAAATATGCTTTCATATAAAATCCGCGATGGAGTGAAGCCGCGAAAGGCGAAGCGCGATATAGCGAGGGATTACTGTAATTGTTTGCCATTCCCAGTGTGCTTTATTGTCTCTGTGGTGAGTGTGTGTGGGTCGATCCAAGGCTGGGGACGTTCCTGGGATCTCTGCTATTAAAATAAATAAATCACCATCATCTTTGGCGGTGTGAATCTTAGCAGCCCCTGACCGCTACAATTGTATGATATTTTTTCTCTTTTCTAATCACCAAACACTTCTAATCATGCTTGCTTTACCAAAGGGATCCCAAATGCTATTCTAATTGTGCTAATTTCACTCAGGGGACAATTTTAAACTGCGGAGCAAATGGGTAAATCAATGAAAAATATGTATTTACCCCAAACAGTATTGAGGGCACTGTATATTGCATTTACTATTAAAAAGGCACTGAATGTTTTGAAAATGTGCACTGAGTATACAGTTAAAAAGGAAACAAGACTGACAATTGGAAAAAAAAAATTCCAAGAGCTGTTTCCCCAATTCCTTTGGTTCCCCATTGAACAAAAACTGGCAGGCCTAACTGAAAAGCCATCTTTATAATCATTAAGAAACATTATATAAAGATAAACCAAAAAAATTTAGATCTCAATTGATTGACTACTGCCTCAACAGTTGATGTATTTTTTTAAAAATACAAATTTGTATGAAACAAAACATCTCCTATTCTACTGCTTTCATACTTTGAAGTTATGCAGCATTTCAACATACATGGATGTAAAAACAATGCTTATTGATGCCTACTTCTATCTTTTTTTATACTATGTTTTCTCCTACATTTTTTTTTAAAAGTCTGTGCTGCTCCGTATCCCTTCCTTGGTGACCCTAAGCAAGTGCTTATTTTGCTTAATGGTTAATCCAGGGCTAAAGTTTATCATCTTGAACTGCTCTGTATTCTCCAAAGACATGCCTGTAGCGGCTCACTAAAGAGTACTGCAGTGTCCACCTCCTCTATGTTCTGTCTGTGGAGGACCCCTTTACTGAGCTGAGGAAGCATTTAAACTTACCAAAGCACTAGAGCCCCGGCAGGACGCTACACTGCCCTTCCCTTAGCTAAGCCTTGTGGGGCGAAGCAGCCTGTCCTGCAAAGGCTGTCTTTCTCCAGAATGGGGGGTCAACGCTGTCCATGGCTTCTCCCTGCAACAAAACAAGACAAGTACGGGGAGGTACTGTGCCAACGCCATCTCCCAGCATCTACTGCCATTTTAAACATACAGTACCTCCAGACGTGGCCCACAGTTATAACAACATTGCCCTCCGTCTCACTTCCATGCCCTGCGAGCATGAAAACAGGACAGGAAGCCCCGATTCACCTCACATGCAACCGAGGTGGGCGTTTCCCTTCGCCACCACATAGCAAAACCCTCTGCTGCACCTGAGTGGACGGGCTTTCGGTCTGTGCTGTTAGGAGACACAGTTTTGCTTCTCTGGATCCTCCTCTTGCTTTTGCGTGCAACGACAGTCTGGGTGTCTCTATGGAAACAGAAGAGAGCTAATGCTGTCTGCACCCCTTTGGACTTGAGTGAGATCACCGCCGGCCTTTGGGGCGCTAGTTACAAGCCGATATCTCACACATAGCTCTGCCGTATCAGCCCCCACTGCGTAATCGATCATCACACCTGCCTCCTCTGTCGGAGCTGTAACTACTCGCATTCCCTCAGATGTTATATCGGGATGCAATTCGCTTAGATCTCCTTGCTTATTTACGGTACAGGAAACACTCATCTGTACTGGTGCATCACGTCGGCCAGAGAGTCTAGCGTCACGCCTCCTCTGCTCCTCTTGCGCTTCCTTCAGGGGCGCCTCAGCCGTCCTCTCCAGCTTCTCGATTCTCTGCCTCAGCAAAGCCAGTTCCTGCAGGAAAGACCATACGGGCTGGAGCATATCCTCCAGTTCGCTTACAGCCCACAACAGGTTAATACATTGGGCTGGCAGCGGACTCGGACTTGCCTCGTTCATCTCCTCCGGCCGCAAGCCATTGGTACCGTGCGCTTCCAGCGCAGGCCCCATCGGGTGTCCTCGGAGATTAGAGAAGAGGTTCGCCATCCCTGCCTCCAACCCTTTAGCAGCGGGAGTCCGGCACACATCCTCCTTCCTCCTACCTGCTTCACTACTTTTAGCAGCTTTTGTTTAAATACAACAGCAGCCATACTTCTCTGCATGATTATGTTCCTTCCTTCTGAAAACCCAGCAGAAGAAAGGACGCAGTCCCGAAGAATAGCACACTCATTACAGCATTATTATTGCCAAATTAAAAACATCAGCTAATTTTCTTTTTTCTAAGACACCACCAAATTTCAGTCAGATCAGTCAAAGCATTTTTGAGATTTTGGGATACAGTGGAACCTCGGTTCACGACCAGTAATTTCCCCTATAGGATTGTATGTAAATACAATTAATCCATTCCAGACCGTACGAACTGTATGTAAATATTTTTTTTTAAAGATTTTTAAGCACAAATATAGTTAATTATACCATAGAATGTACAGCCTAATAGTAAACTAAATGTAAAAACATTGAATAACACTGAGAAAACCTTGAACAACAGAGAAAGCTAACACTGCAAGAGTTCGTGCTATAGCGCTACGAACCACTCGCTAAAAACACTTTTTTTAATGAGTTTTAAGCACAGGGAAAAAAATGAACATTTGAAAAATCCATAATTTATTAAACCACCAAGAAAAGTAACATTGCAACAATGCACGCTACGAACCGATCGCTGTAAACAGAAGTGAAGTGGAGGTTAAAATCCAATAGAAAAAAGTCTTCATTATATACAACAAGGTTAAAACAATGCTGGAATCTGTCTCTTTAAAAACAAGCCCTTATGCGGCCAGCCCTCTCTCTGTCTCTCTCTCGCTCTCTCTCTCACACGTACGTGCGCGCGTGCGTGTGTGTCTCTTTCTCGTGTGTGTGTCTCTTTCTCACGTATGCTCGTGTGCGTGTGTGTCTCTCTCGCATTCGTGCGTGTGTGTCTCTCTCTTGCACGTGTGTCTCTCTCTCTCGCGTGTGTCTTGTGTGTGTCTGTCTTGCTCGCTGCACAGGGTATGCACAGGGAGAGACTGAACACGTGCGGAAATCATCGGCACGCACAAACCAAAAGGGAAACTGGCTTGTTCGTATACCGAGTGTGTGGTCGTGAACAGATGCAAAAGTTTGGCAAACTTTTTGGTCGTAAACCGATTTGTACGTGTTCCAAGACGTTCATCAACCGAGGTTCCACTGTGCTTAGTTTTTCTATCATATGGAGGGGAGTTTAACCCAAAATGCTGATATATTGAAATGTCCTTCCTTAGTTGATACATAGTGCTCTAGATGTACCATCCTGCCAAATTTCACCTTTTTAAATTTGAATAATTCTTTTTATTTGTATACTGTATAATGAATTATTCAAATGTTAATTCTTCATTATAAATGCTTGTCTTTCCTCTGATACTTCTATACATAAATATGAGGTAAACTACTTAAAATCTAGTGGGAACTGGAATACTGTGTCTGTGTGTGTGCACGTGAATGAATTCACACATGTTCATAGGTGTACCTTTACTTAACCCTTTAACCGCCAACTCCCTAAATATTCCCCATGCCAGGAGAAATCTGAACAATTTTCATTTTTTTACTTTACATTTATTCAAGCAGTATTTACCTGCTGAAATACCTGCTGAAATGTTTCAAATAAATGGTCAATCAAAGGATGTAGCTTGAACAAGCGGTCATGGTTTGGATCTTTCTTATCTGGCTCAGATAACGGGCAGCAGTCCAGTTGAGATGCTGGGGATACACCCACTCATCGCCATCATCCGATGCGTCGTCATTCACAGTATCATGCAGCGCACGTTGCTGATCATCATTGTCGCTAAAATCTTCTTCAGAACTGCTACAATCATGATCAGAATTATTTTCCAAAATCGCCTGCAAAACCTCACTTGAAGTCAGTTTACGTTTCGCCATATTCACAGCTTTCACTTTCGAATCACATCACATGAGCGGCCAATACAACCGCAGAGTTGTCGAAATACAACGTAGTAATAATACCCACGCCAAACTGTCAGTTATACTACGCGCCAGGCATTCACATAACCACAGGCAAATGTGCCGGATAATTCCGGCAGTAAGGCGTCAGCAATAACGCTACGATGCCGGATATATCCGGCAGAGGGTGGTTAAGGGGTTAACATGGCCTGGAAAATTATTTTTTTTAAAAGAGTGTAAATCCTGTTTAAAGATATTTTTAACATCTTTTCACTGTAGTACTCCAGCTATGGCTGAACCCAGGCTTTACTTAATAAGATAAGATTTTTAAATAAGATTTTACTTATTTAAAAAAAAATAAAGGTTGGTCTCTTGCTTCCTTTCAATAGGAGGTTTTTATCAATAGTCCTTTAGACTCTTTAGTTTTATATAACATATAAAGCATATTAAAGAAAGAAACCTCCTCTAAGGACAAGTCAATAATAAGGCATAAGAAAAGCTGTTCATTGTATCTTTTAATTACTCCTTGGCAAAATGTCTTAGAGAGAGCATTCTTCAAAAGCAGTCTGTTACAGCATGGTCAGAATAATCAGAGAAACAAAGAATAGAGGTTAAATTTATAAACTGCTGAATTTACATACAGTGTCTATCAATGCATACAGTTTACTCAGGTTGGTTCGTTGGTTTACACTCAAATGACTTCTATAAAATTAAAGTCTATTATATTCTGGTTCTTCTTATACATTTGAGTTTAATCATAACCTTTGGAATTTCTGTGCATATAACAACTGTCTATTCTGGTTGTTCTACAGGACATCTGCTGATATCTAAGTCATTTCTTAGTCATCTTTCAGCACATTTTGTTGTTCACTTGACCTTTATCTGGTTTCCTGATATGCCTGAAAAGGTTTCCGACATGTATTAATCCTTTATGCTATTTCTTTAAGATTATTGCTGAGTTACCCTAAAATTTATTCTTCCACACTGGTCAAGTAATCTTTTTAAGAGGGAAAGTAATAAATGTACAGTTTCTGGTAACACAATAACATGAAAATATTTTATTCATTCCTTTGCAGAATATTCTTACTGCAATGAAAGAAATGGTTAAAGATCGTACATCTATTTTCATCGCTCACAGACTCTCAACCATTGTAGATGCTGATGAAATTATTGTTTTGGATCAGGTAAATAATATATGTTTCTCTTGTTTACTTAGAGACCTTTAACTTAAAAACTGTGGTTTTTATTTTAATTTTATTTAATGGTTGATTTAGATGTTTGTACTTGCATGTATTCACTTCAGCATATGTTTGTTATTTCTTCATTTTTTTTACCTGCAAATATTGTTTTCAAGCTACAACTAAGACAGCTAAATTGTTCAAGTATTATTAAATAATGACAATCAAACCTAAAACCTTAAGAATAATTTTAATGGTAACAGACTATTTATCCCAACATAGCAGATCAGTCCCTAACTTTTGCAGAATAAAATTCCATCAGGTTTTAAAGGTCCTCAAAAAAACTACTGTGTACAACACTGCTTGGTTGTTTGTTCTCCATGTCTATGGTTCACTGTTTGAAAAAATATTTTCCAACATTTGTGTGAAGTTTTTCATTAACAGTTTTCCACCTGTGTTCTTGTTGATGAACTCATTAGAAATGGATGTCCATTGCACAAACTCCCTTAATAACTGTAAAACTTTCTATATTTTCTCCTATTAATCTTAATTTGCTTAAACTCAAGCTCATATCTTTTGATCTTTCCTCATAGTTCATACCGTGTAGTCATGAAACAAATCTAGTTGCTCTTCAGTGGACTTCAGTGGAGTTCCTTTTAATTCTTCCTTGTAATGCAAGCACCAGATCTGCACAAAATTTAGCAGATTTGCCATTGCCTGTAGTAGCCTTAAGAATACACACCCTTGAGACAGTTGTTGCAAAAATGTCCTTGGACTGTCGGAAGGGGTAAAGCTATGCTGAGAAGGCAATTTTTAAAGGAGCCCGTGCAAAGAGTGTGTGTGTGTGAGAGAGAGAGAGATACTGACACACTTAAAGAATAGCACTTACAAGACCCACTATTCAGCTTAAATCCATTGGCCTAGGTGCATTGCTGCCAGCAAGTCTCGGGAAGTATTTTTAGATCAGCTAGTGAGTATAAGTGGTGTGAAGCAGAGCTGGCTACTTGAATGTGCAGGCAGTGGATACAACAGAGTAAAGATAATTGGAGCCTGGAATATCACAGTGGTGGTGGTAACATTACAGGGCAGTCAAGGAACGAGCCTCCATTAAACCTCATGTACAGGAGAGACCTCTGTTCCACAATATATTAGTGTTGAAACAATACCAAAATTTCAAACTTCGATACCAAGAAAAGTACTGAAATTTAATACCATTTTCGATACTTAACACAATATAATGTTACTCAAAAATATTTTTATTGCAAATTAAAGCCTTTACAACCGTTTGTAAGTTTTGATGAGGTAGAAAATATACACAATAAATACACAAACCCACACTAAGTAGACATTTAAAACTAGAATTACCAGAGCCAACGAACAAACTCGTAAATCCAGCCCACCTTAAATCCCTTCACACCTCTCCGTCAGCATCTTTTGTCTTCTAAATGTGTCAATAAGCCCAAGCAGCAAGCAGCCTGCTATACCACCCCCACTGGGAGTGAGCTACCCAGAATTGTAAGGGGAAATAATTTGATGTGTGTTTTGTGTCTACAACAATCTATGCAAACACATCATTAAAACAGAAACTTTTTTCATGTTTTAGTAATAAATGACAAAATGTAGACATGAACTGTATAATGTGTGAAGGCTGATGGCCAAATATCAAATAAACACTTTCACAAAAGGTGCAAGTACAACACGACAGCTTCTGGGGTGCTGTGGTTAGAACTGCTGATTTATAATCCAGAGGTTGTGAGTTTGAAACCAGTTCCCTGCCAAATTTACCATTTTGAGTAGTGAAAAACATACATTTGATTTGTGTCTGTAACAGCCGGTGTAAATTTATAGCACTTGTAAAAGTTAGTGTTTTTTTTTTTCACTTTTATTCTCTCAGTCGTGATCACGATAAAACACCCACCCTGCACCCCAGATCTGACACGGTTACTTTTTATCTGAAACTGGGAATAACTGTAGATGTGAGTGGTGTTTTGAGACAGTGGAACTGGAAATTCTGTGATCTGGAGGGATAAAAGCTGATACACAAATGTTGGTGAATCTGCCTTCTTCGTATCTCACCGTCACTTGAATCCTTTTTTATTCAGTTTTATTGAGTGTTCCTGCTCACGCTGAATTAGTGTGCACCTTATGGTCCATGATGTCAAAGCCACACTGACAAAAAAACAGACATAAGTATATATGATATTTTGAATAACTCATTTTATGACCTGTGTAGTACATTTCAGAAAACATTTTGGCACTGATGCAACATTATTCATATTCATTCGCATGCCTTCTTGCACTTGTAATCAGTGACCACGTTTTTTTTTTTCGATCTTGCCCATACAGTCTCCTCATTTTGGTGCACAGCACTGTTTCTTTTGTACTCCAGGACATGCATAGGAAAGAATAGTACAGAGAGGTCAGTTCCGTGCTATATGCAATCATCAGATTCAAATGTTAACAGTTCCCACACACCCAAGGACCGTCCTTTCTACGTTTACGACATGTGTACCTGTTGCAATGTACACTTCTCTCTGTGCTGTGTTACTATTACACTGAAGGGGCTGGGGGGAGCGGCGGTATTGGAACAGAAGCTTGTCGATGTTGCTTCCTCTTTTGCTTTATCCATCGCCTTTTCTTGTAAGAAGCGATGACGAAGTTCCTCTGCAAGGTGAGCCATGAACACTCTTCTTTTCTCAATGCCCCCCATGCATGCCTTGTACAGTACATGTGCGTTGATTGCCGCCAAGTCAAACGTGTTATAGCATAAGCAACCGGCCACCTGCATGGTTCTGCTCGCACTGAATAAGCTCTCGTCTTCTGGTGCACGATGTCAATGCAGCACTGGGCAAAAAAGAAACAGACAAATATACAGTGCATCCGGAAAGTATTCACAGCGCATCACTTTTTCCACATTTTATTATGTTGCAGCCTTATTCCAAAATGGATTAAATTAATTTTTTCCTCAGAATTCTACACACAACACCCCATAATGACAATGTGAAAAAAAGTTTACTTGAGATTTTTGCAAATTTATTAAAAATAAAAAAATTGATAAAGCACATGTACATAAGTATTCACAGCCTTTGCCATGAAGCTCAAAACTGAGCTCAGGTACATCTGGTTTCCCCTGATCATCCTTGAGGTGTTTCTGCAGCTTAATTGGAGTCCACCTGTGGTAAATTCAATTGATTGGACATGATTTGGAAAGGCACACACCTGTCTATATAAGGTCCCACAGTTGACAGTTCATGTCAGAGCACAAACCAAGCATGAAGTCAAAGGAATTGTCTGTAGACCTCCGAGACAGGATTGTCTCGAGGCACAAATCTGGGGAAGGTTACAGAAAAATTTCTGCTGCTTTGAAGGTCCCAATGAGCACAGTGGCCTCCATCATCCATAAGTGGAAGAAGTTCGAAACCACCAGGACTCTTCCTAGAGCTGGCCGGCCATCTAAACTGAGCGATCGGGGGAGAAGGGCCTTAATCAGTGAGGTGACCAAGAACCCGATGGTCACTGTGTCAGAGCTCCAGAGTCCTCTGTGGAGAGAGGAGAACCTTCCAGAAGGACAACCATCTCTGCAACAATCCACCACCGCCACTCCTTAGTAAAAGGCACATGGCAGCCCGCCTGGAGTTTGCCAAAAGGCACCTGAAGGACTCTCAGACCATGAGAAAGAAAATTCTGTGGTCTGATGAGACAAAGATTGAACTGTTTGTGTGAATGCCAGGCGTCACGTTTGGAGGAAACCAGGCCAGTACCATCCCTACAGTGAAGCATGGTGGTGGCAGCATCATGCTGTGGGGATGATTTTCAGCGGCAGGGACTGGGAGACTAGTCAGGATAAAGGGAAAGATGACTGCAGCAATGTACAGAGACATCCTGGATGAAAACCTGCTCCAGAGCGCTCTTGACCTCAGACTGGGGCGACGGTTCATCTTTCAGCAGGACAACGACCCTAAGCACACAGCCAAGATATCAAAGGAGTGGCTTCAGGACAACTCTGTGAATGTCTTTGAGTGGCCCAGCCAGAGCCCAAACTTGAATCTGATTGAACATCTCTGGAGAGATCTTAAAATGGCTGTGCACCGATGCTTCCCATCCAACCTGATGGAGCTTGAGAGGTGCTGCAAAGAGGAATGGGCGAAACTGGCCAAGGATAGGTGTGCCAAGCTTGTGGCTGTAATTGCTGCCAAAGGTGCATCGACAAAGTATTGAGCAAAGGCTGTGAATACTTATGTACATGTGATTTTTCAGTTTTTTTATTTTTAATAAATTTGCAAAAACCTCAAGTAAACTTTTTTTACATTGTCATTATGGGGTGTTGTGTGTAGAATTCTAAGGAAAAAAATGAATTTAATCCATTTTGGAATAAGGCTATAACATAACAAAATGTGGAAAAAGTGATGCGCCGTGAATACTTTCCGAATGCACTGTATGTGACATTTTGAAGAAATCATTTTATGACCTTAATAGTACCAATCAGAAAACATCATTGCACTAATGCAATATTATTTGAAAATAAACAGTGTCAGATCGGGTGTGAATTTATACTGGCGCTGTTAGTTAGAGTCAGATCAGAGCATTTTAGGGGTGATTGGGCAAGGAAGAGCGTGAACGTGACTGACAGAATAAAACTAAAAAAAAAAAAAAGCTAACTTTTACCAATACCATATATTTACAGCTGCTCTGACGCTGTTCATTTTACAAGTGCTATAAATTTACGCTGGCTGTTACAGACACAAATCAAATGTATGTTTTTATTGTGTAATATTAACAATAAGAGCAGCTCACTATTCAAAACGGTAAATTTGGCAGGGAGCTGGTTTCGAACTCACGACCTCTGGATTATAAATTGGCAGTTCTAACCACAGCACCACAGAAGCTGTCGTATTGTACTTGCACCTTTTGTGAAAGTGTCTATTTGATATTTGGCCTTCGCACATTATAAAGTTCATGTCTACATTTTGTCATTTATTACTAAAACATGAAAATGTTTCTGTTTTAACAATGTGTTTACATAGATTGTTATAGACACAAAACACACATCAAATTATTTCCTCTTACAATTCTGGGTAGCTCACTCCCAGATATTAATCAAGGCAGGAACTGGGAGAACTTCTTGCCTGTTCTGAGGCGGTGGGGGAGATGGTATAGCAGGCTGCTTGCTGCTTGGGCTTATCGACACATTTAGAAGACAAAAGACGCTGACAGAGAGGTGCGAAGGGATTTAAGGTGGTCCGGATTAACGAGTGTTTTCGTTGGTTCTAGTAATTCTAGTGTTAAATAAAATGAACAGTAATGTGTAACAGTCTATTGAGCAGGAGATAACTTTAAGCAGTAAATAAATACATTAACAGTATTGTAATTCTTTTGAAATATAACAACTAAAAACAGGCAAATCAATAGCACACTTTAATGCTATGCATTGCAATGCAAACTGTGCAAATTACAATCTTCCAAATTTTTTGCAAGGAAGGCTAGCATATGTGAATGTACTCATCTGTGAGGCATGCCCTTTTTGGGCAGCAAGTTAGCCCAAACATACTAAAAGCATGAAGTGCACAAATACTTTATTACAAATTGAACAAGATGAGGTAAGTTTTTCTTGTTTGTTTTCTACCATGTCAATGGATCTTCTTCTGCACTAAGTGCAGGTATCTTCTCAGTTTCAGATGATTCAGTGTACTGAGACTGCTGAATTGTGCTCTTCTTTTCCCCCTGTATGTTTAACAGTCCTTTCAGATCAGTTTTGCTTTTCTCTGATGGTTGTTTGGTGCTAGAAGAGGGTGTTTGCTGAAATTGAGTTTCCACTTCAAGCAAATTAACAAAGTTATTTAGTATGTGTTTGACTTCCTGTTTTAAACCAACAAAACGGCCTTTAAACCTGGGACAAGAAATGTGCACGTGTTGAAAAAAACTGACACCGTGCATTTCCTGAATGGTTATGTAGCATTGTTTGCATAAATAACAAAGATATTACAAACTTGAATCATGAGTGGAGGTAATCATTACACTTCTGTTTCCTAGAATTTTATCATTATATTAGCACAGTGAGCAGTGTTAGTTAACTAGCAGACTGTTGAGTTAAATACAGAGGTACTAGAGTCTTATTTTGGTATTGGTATTTAGCACTTTTGTGATTTTGACATTGATACTATTCGCGGCATAAAATGATTTCTTCAAAACGTCACATATACTGTATTTGTCTCTTTCTTTTTTTAAAATGTGCGTTGTAGCACGCAGCAACTGGCCATCTGCATGTTCTTGCGCACACTGAATAAGACAGCGCTATATGCAGTCATCAGATTCAAATGTTAACAGTTATATAGCACGTAATGGAAATCAGCAGTTCTTAGCATTGCACCACGCAAGCTGTCATATCAACCGCCTACTGTAACTTGCTTTCTTTTTTCTTCAGTTATAGTCTTGAATAAAAGTGCACTTGTTTTGTTATACTTTTACATCAACATATGTTCCTGTGTTTGAGCTACATGGGCATGCTCAAAAAATACGCGTGTAATGCCACGAAAAGTGCATGCAGACACTTCAGTTCGCAAGCATTGGTATGACAATGCAGTCACAAGTACACTGCAGAGCTATAGCGCGTCTTTATGTGAAAACAGCAATGTTAGATGGGGAGTGTCTGATGATTGCATATAGCGCTGAAGTGACTGCTCTTTAGTATGCTTTCCTCTGCATGTCCTGGAGTACAAAAGAAACAGCATACAGCAACATGTGGAGACTGGCAAGATTGTGGGAAAAAAAACACGTGGGCGTATGTATCGTGATAAACTGCAAAGCTATAGCGCGTCTTTATGTGATAACAGCAGTGTCAGGTGGGCTAGGGAAGGATCCTGAACGCGACAGAGAATGAAAAGTGAATTTAAAAAAATAAATAAATAAAGCTAACCTTTAGAAATATCATAAATTTCACCGGCTGTTACAGACTGAAATCAAATGTATCTTTTTATTCTAAAACAGTAAAAATAAGAACACTTCACAAAAGGGAGTCATGCAGGATCGAACTCGTGACCTTCTAATTGCCAGTCAGCAACTAATACTGTTGTGACACGGCGGCAGTTATAGTAAAGGAGTGTCAATGTCGCACACTAAGGCGGCTTTTTTTGGCAGCGGCTTTTTTTTTGTACCTTTTGTGAAAGTGTTTCTTTGATATTTGGACTTCAGGCTTCATACATTATATAGTTTATGCCTACATTTTGTTACTAGAATATAAAAAAAGTTTCTGTTTTAACAATGTGTTTACACAGATTACTGTAGAAACGCAACACACATGAAATGCGTGTGTTCCAAATAACGATTTATTATTTCCACTCTCAAACTCCACTTCACTCCCAGATAATCGATCAAGAAAGACATGAGCTGGAAAAAGTTCGTTTACGTTCTAAGTCGGTGGGGGGATGGAATAGCCGGCTGTTTGCAGCTTGTCTTTATCAGTACATTTAGATGACAAGAAACGCTGGCAGAGAGGTGAGAATGGTTTTAAGAAGCAATTTAAGGTGGGCCGGATCTACGAGTTTTTCGTAGGCTCTGGTAATTCTAGTGTTAAACAGGCCACTGCTTCTTTGAGAATTGGTAAGTGAATATTAATCAAAATTAATTGAAATGACAGTTTTTAATTAGTGTATCTGCAGACCTTTATGAAGCACATTGCACAGTATGTTTAGCATTCTGATTATCAAAAATTGTTTAAAACTTTTCTTGAACTTTGCGGCAATGAGATCCAAGGGTGTCACAGTTGTGATTCTCTTTTTGTTCCTTTTCAATTTAGAGTATAAAGAAAACTTAACATTTACAGGTGTCTGGAAGTAATTTTCAAGATATCTTCAATTCAATTATAATTATATGAAGATATATCTGTTTCATATGGCAATCCAAATAAATATTTCAGATATATTTTGTACTTTTAGACAAATATTATTCATTTTAAGATATCTTAAAATGCATTTTCAGAATTTTAAAATACAATATCTCAAGTATATTTCTACAGATAGCTTAAAACCAGAGATTAACAAAATATATATTTATAAAAAAAAAAAAATTAAAAAAAAAACTGTAAATCAGTAATTCAGCATGTTTCAAAGTAACTTCCTGCAGATCATCTGTGTTTTCTATAGGACCTCTTGTCATTCTGAGACAGCTTGGAATAGGTATGAGATCTTGAATGGTAGAGAAAGGTGTATTTTAAGATATTTGGAAATGTAGTCAAGATATACAGTGATCCCACGCTAAATCATGGTTCAGCTATAGCGCCCCTGCTACATCGCGGATATATTAATATTATTATTATTATAAGGGGGTTCTGCCCCCCGCTCGCTTCGCTCGCCCACCCCCAGGTCTGGTTTACTGGATAAACAATTTAAAGAGATTGTTATTTTCATGGGAATTGTTACATATGCATTATTTTCATTTTTACTTTAAAACTTTTGTAAAAACAATATTTGTCCTTTATTTCCTGTCCTGGACGTGGTTAAATCTCTTTCTCTTGGGACTTATAACACTGAATGCACGATAAAGAGATGCGATCGGTTCAGCTGGTGTTTTGCTGCTGCTGCTGGCCAGCTGTGTGTTCTGCTTGTCATTGTTTTAAGAGCTGGGAGTACCTGAAGTTTGTCTGCCAAAAACATTCCAACAACTGCTAGGTTAGATGTCAGTGAACTTGTTTTAAATTGTTTGTAAGTAGGGAGTGACATGCAAAGGTCACTGTCTCACGGGTTTTGCTTCCTAAGGTTGTAATGTCAAGTCTTGCATGTCGTCAAAGTGTCTCTCCAAGATGATCTGGTCTCGATTACTTCATTCAACCCCAATGGAGGCACGCTAAGCTCCTGCTACTTCGCGTTTCTTCTGCTTGCGTTGTGAAGGGGGGGGAGCTGAACACACACTAAGCAGAAGTGAGCGGATCAGCTACTGGCTTTGGGCTGCTTCTGCCAAGATGCCTGTTCTGCTTGTCGCTCTGCATGTCGATCATTTAAAAGCCTGTACAGCAGCTGTCCTTCTGTCTCATCGTGGGATGTCAAATTGTCTTCTGAGAAGATCAAGCCTCATTTTCCCACCAAGATTTTTTTTATAATAGAGAGATGTTTTTTATAATAGAGAGATGTTATTCATATCCTTAGCCTGACATCCACATATCAAATGTGTTTACAAAGTGTGTTTTAATAAGTTTACATGTGTTTAAAGTGTGTGGGAGGGGTATTTTCAGGCTTAAACTATAACAAAAATGTTTATTTATATGGTCTTTCTATATTACGGATTTTCACCTATCGCTGATGTGTCTGGAACGTAACTTACACGATAGGCGGGGGATCACTGTATTCATATTGATGTTTGCTGATATCTTAACTTCCTGATGTCTTAAAATTAGTTTCTGCTCCATTTAAGGTTAAAATATATCTCATGATATCTAGGTAAAATTCATTTTAAGATAACTTCCTGTCTCCTTAAAGATACTTCAAATACCTAGATATAATTTTCTGATATTGGAAATTAAACAGAATTAATATGTATCAAATGCATTTCAGGATATTTTAAAATAACGTAATGACCAGTTTAAGATGTCAAATCCATTTCGAAATATTGTTAAATGAATTTCAGATGTCATAAATTGTATTCAAGTTCAGTTTGAGTTGTATCAAAATCACATCTTGCAGGGCATCATAGATCTTTCAAAATGTATTTCAGCGTAAATGATAAGCAACTTATCTTGAGATATCTTGAAATGAGATTGAAAAGGTCAGCTGCATATACATATATATATATATATATATATATATATATATATATATATATATATATATATATATATATATATATATATATATATATATCTGAAATTGAAATTGATTTTTACATATCATTAAATGTTAATTAGATTTTTTCTAGTGTATTGTATATTGGCTGAGTTATCATTTGGTTACATGGGCTATGTCTTAAGAATACATTGAAAACTAAAGAAAAATCTTTATTTACAAAAAAACACAATGTGGTCTTCAAAATGTGTAAAGTATTGAAAAAATACTATCTTTGAAAATATTCATTTTTTCAGTAAATGTCAGAAGATAAAAACTGTCAAAAATGAACAAAAATATTAAATACCTTTAATAATATCAAGGTGTTCTGATTAACATTTTTTTTTGCAGTAATTGATTAAATATATGAGCCATATCAATTTACCTGTCAACTTCAACCTATTACTACTTTAAAAATCATACATCCTTTTGTCTGAGCATAATACACAGAAAATATGTTGAGGACTCTGCAGATCATTTGTATCTATAAATAGGTACTATTTCATCAACGTACTCAAAGTTCAGTATAATATAAATAGTTTAAAAATGGCTTTAAAATTAAAGATTAAAATCGTGTTAGAAAATAAAGAACATATGATAGGTAAGATTAAAATAAAGATTAAAAAACATAACTGTATTCCATGAAAATAGGATAGTTTCAAACTGCTTGTGACTAGTAATGAACGAACCTCCATTGAATTTACTAATTTACTACTGAAGTTTTGTGAAAACACAGAAATGTTCATCAAACTTTGCAAAATGCATTAAAGTGTATGTCACACTCCTGTCTTCCTTTTACCTTTCCTGAATTGCTGCATTTCAAATGGCAATGTTGTTGCCACACTGAAATTTTATTCAGAAAATGTGATTGATGATATTTTCCTTGTTTTTTTGTTTTCATGAAAGACTCCCTATTACCACCACAAGCAACACCATTAAAAATTGGTACTCTAATGTGAATTGATGTCTGTATCCTCCAGCTTGCACTGGACTACATTTGTATATCCTTTTTACCTTGATAATTCCTCTCCTGCTGCTGTTGTTAACATTACTAAACACTGTTGCCATAATGTAAATTGCTGTCTGTCTTCAGCACGCAACTATGAAATAAAAACAAATGTCATACTTACAGTCATTGATATTGTTTTAAAATTAGTGTTAATTGGTGAAATTTGCAGTTAATCTTGAATATTTTCCTGGAAATTCACCATTTGGCAACTTGAGCAAACATTTTTTTCCTAGTGCCCCATGATGCTTTGCAAGGTCAATGTGACATCACAGAGTTGTATGAGCCATATGCAGAACTTTCATGTGTGCATACTGTAAGAATGTTGTCATTCTGCTTTGGGCATGCATGGTGTCACTGGTCCAATTACTACTCCAGCATTCTACCTAAACATGATTTAACAAAAAAAAGGGGGTTACGTTCTGGCACTACGGACATAAGTCAATATTGATATATCTTATAATTATAGGGGAGAGGTGAAATATGCTGTACAGCATTAAGATATAATAATGTCATAAATATTTTAGTAAACCTCCTTGTTTTTCAAAATTGCTTTTATCATTGAGTAGGATCAGCCAAAGTCACATGCGATAACATTCACTGCTTTGAGATTTTAATATTATTTGATAACTATAAACATTGTGTAGTTACCCAACCTGTGGCAGATTAATCTTTAGCCCCACAGTGTGAAAACTGGTGAGGACAGCGCTCCTAATTGAAGACAAAGAGGATGAGCGGTTGACTGACACATTAACATAAGCATTTGTTTAATAGTCCTTGAAAGGACAGTTTATTGACTCTTTAAAAAAGGACACTGATCAGCTGTTCACATCATGAAACACTACTTGTCGTCTTTGCCAAGCTGTTCATTGCACCACTTTTTAAGCTTAAGATGTTTATGGGCCGTGATGAACTTGCTTTTACAAAAATACAGGAGCTACAAAATACGAAACAGAAGCATTAAGCTAGTGCCTGATACTGAGACTGGAAGCAAAATGTTATGCAGTACAGTGTTATTTTTTCTTAGTAAATAGAGAAATTACTCATAACATATAATAATAGAGTGCATACATACATACATACATACCGTAGCTACGCATGTCCAAAATTACCAAAATTCTGCAGCTGTTAGCTTTCGTCATAGGACAGTATAGGCAATAGTGTGATGCATGTTGTAATATTTTCGCAAACCAAATACCGTCATTTTAAATGTTTTAGTAAAGTTTAAAGCAAAATAGTTCACACAAAAGAAGAAAAAAAAATGATATTACAAAGAAAAAAGTTCTTGTTTAAAGAAAGTTCTGTTTAAGGTTTATTTATCTTATTTCATTTCTCTGTAAGTTTGATCATACAGTCATATTGCGTGTAGATCTTTAAGCATGGTCAGAAAGCTATATACCAATGTCCTATTTGCAAACTTATCTAACAGTTCATGCTAGAAGTAAGACTATTTCCTAACTGGCTTAATTAAAACTCAGTTTTACAGATACAGCAAAGAAAGTTTTATTTCATGTTAACTTACAGGGGGTAAAAAACTATATTCTATGAGAAACTGATCTGCAGACCATTCCTACCTCTCCTTAACTCCTATCAAAACATATTTATACTGTAAAGTACACAAGAAAGTGTGTAAATCTTAAGTGTACAAATGTTAATATTTGTATTTTTGTTATAGATTTCTAGTGCATTTTAACAATAAACATCTGAAAGTTTATTCCCGTTGTTTTCCATCAGCTGATCTCGGTACAGTAGACTCACTTACTGCTAGCAAATGAGCCTACATGACTGTCTTCAAATCCAATTCCAGCCACCAAACATAAAGTGAACAATTGGATGGCATCATCACTCAACACCTACTGACCCTCATTTAATATTGATGCCTGGTTAAGTGTTTGCTATGAAGATTCATGGATGGTTTGAATGTATCAAAATAAGAGTTCACTAAGCCCGCGGTACTCCTGGTGGGATGCTCATATTTGAAGATCATACATTAGAGTTGATTAAGACAAGTCAACAAGAACAAGCTGCTCACAAGATCCGACCGAAGGTCCCTATTTCAACTACACTCCACAAAACTACTTGGTTTCATGTTGCATGTTAATGTGGCTCAATGAGTGAAGAAGAACTTACCCTTTAGAGTTTCTAGCTGTGTTCCCTGTGTTCTTGTTGAACATACTTAATTCCAGACATCTTGGGGTTGAAATGAAACTTGTTAACTCAGCGTAAACAGAGATACAGCCAAAAGCACAGCCACTTGTAGAGGATGCACACAATTGATTCAAGATGTAAACAATAATAGTGTGGATTTTGCGCTCCACCTAGCGCTAGACACTCAAACTAAATTACCTGCTGCCACAAAACATATTACTCAACAATTTTAAATATTTCACTGATTTAAAAAAATTTATTTATTGGACAAGCACATTAACATCTTTGAAAGTTTGTAACTTGAAGATTCATATGTAGGGGACTTTATTATGTCCTAGATATGTACTATAACCATATCTGGCTGGCAGTGCAGTTGATTTTGTTTATAACACTGTCTTCAGGCAGATCTAAAATAAACCACTATGGAACTCGAACATAAGTACAATTGAATATTGTTAGATGGAACATACGTTGATAGATGCCTGTACTACCACTGAATATATTACACCAATTCCTATGAGCTGGTAGCGTAGCTCCACATGGCTAATTTGTAAATATTATTAGCCATGTGCTACAGCCACAATCCAAAACAAGCCTTAACAAGCCTCCTCCTCAAGAAAGAAAACACATGCGGCCCTGTAAAATAATAATTACAAAGAAAGATATATTCCTTTTTACAAAGTGTTCCTGTCTTCTGTGCAAAGCATCTGTACAGTGATCAGAAACAAAAAAGACCTTTCAGCTGCGCCTGGAGCAATGACCTCAAAAAGAGGAATGTCAGAAGATTAGAACTCCGAGTGCATTAAAATATATATATTTATTTGGAAGCGAAGGTCTTTGATACGGTTTGCATATTTGTAGCTAGAGATCCACAAAGGGAGAAAATGAGTCACATATCTTAAAATACTATTTTTTATTCCTAAGCCTTCGACAACCTACGCAGGTGTCATCATTAGAGGAAAATGATTAGACATACAGGAATCAAATGCAATATATAGCAGGTGAAAGGTAAGGGTGGAGTGGGAGGTTTTAAGGGGGAGTCCTCCTTAACTTTAATCACAAAGACGCCTCTGATATGAACTTCGTATGCTCCTTGGAACACGTCATACAAACCGAAAAGATACAGGCAGATAATGTACAGGAAATAAGGTGTTCCGTGGCCAGCCAGTTACACACAAGATATCTGACTGTGCGTATTTCTAAAAAAAAAAAAAAAAAAAAAAAAAAACAGAAGGCTTTAAGATCCCTATGGAATGACAACAGCATTGTTATTATACCAGCCAACAAAGGAGGAGCGACAGTCGTAGTGGACAAAGAGCAATATGTCACCGCAATAGAGGAAATGTTCTCTAACACCATTACCTAATCAACCTGCAACCCTACAAAAACCAGCCTTAATAAAACCAACACCACCCTGTGTAAACTCCAAAAAAGCAACTGTTTCAACTTACTATAAAATTAAATTGAATGATGTAATCTGCCCAGAATTCTACAGCCTCCCAAAAATCCATAAGACCCCTTTAAAATTCAGACCTATGGTCAGTCTTAACAGGTAGACCAACTTACAACTTATCTAAAAGACTTTTTCATATGCTCAAACAATTAACATATGACTCAGAATATTCTGTTAATAGAGTTGAGATGGCTTTACAGTGCCTGAAAAATGTATCCATTGCTGATGATGAGATCATGGTCTCTGTTTATTACATTTTTGGCCAAAATAATTGTTCCTGCATAGTTGGCTGATCCTTAGTCCTTAGGGGCAATTAAAACAGCATTACACCATTATAACCAACTCAAACCTAATTCAGTTCCTTATTCCCTATTGTATTTCCTGGAGCTCGGTGAAGTATCTGACTATTTCCATAGCCAAACTTACAGCGAAGTGAGCTCCTTAATGTTGATGAAAAAAAAAAAAATCTCAAAGCTATTGGCCCCCAGTTATTTCAGTTAGATAAAAATTAGTATAAATTGAGTTGAAATGACATTGCAGTTTTTTTACACATTCTGTAGAATACAAAGTACACAGAAAGCATGACTTTGACATGAAGAAGGGAGAACATGTGAAGTGGCACATAGCGGACGGAGTGGTTGAGCCATGAGTGAAGATCTCAGTGGTGGACAGTGGTTCACTTAAAGACTTTTTTTTTACAGACACGGTACAAAATGAATGCAAATATGAGATTAATTTGTGAAAAAGGAAGGACCTGTGCAACATGTTAGGTGACTCTATATGATTTGATGGGAGACATGTACACATGCAAAGAAAATCAACTATTCATTCTCATGTTTGCATACATTGACATGTCTGCCATATCTCTGAAAACATTGCAAGTTCCTCCTATTGAACCAGCAGAGGTCATTTTATTTTTTAATGTTATTAACATTGGTGAAGATTTCATTTCTATTTTTATATGATTGCAATAAAAATGTAATAAAAACTAGAACAGTACATAGGAGGAAGAGGACAGGGAAACATAAAGGAAAAAAAATATTCTGTAGAGCATGTTCATTTTAATAATTGCCAGTATAGAATGAAACAGGGAATGGATATTTTGAACCAAGTGGAAATAACTCCTTCAGAATGTGTCAAAACTTGACAGCTGTTACATCCTGGACCAAGATAACTTCAGGTGTCTGAAAGACATCGTCTGAGGAATTAAACAGGGACATTAAAAAAATGGCAAGAGGAATTCAATGGGAAAATAGCATATACAGACCAATTACTCTTGTTGCGAGACAAGCCTTCCTAGGAATTAAACAGGTGGAAGACCTGGGGAGGGGTCAGGTTTATAAGTCATTCTTTGATATAATAGTTTCAAAATATTGTGGGTACCCTCCTGCTTAATTCTAGATGCTAGTAGTATGAGTGCCATAAATATGTGTAGTACAGGCTATACTGCCTTTATATCTCAGTTCCAAGAGGTACTCAATTACAGTCCTGGAGGTCAGTAGTGCCTGCAAGATTTTGCTTTAACCAGTTTCTTAATTAGAACCTGTTTATTTACTAAAAAACAATATTGTTTTGGGCTTTGTTTTAGTTAACTTACTTGTTACAATTTAGAATCCTTAATTGCATATTTTAGTCTATAATTAAGTCTTAAGTCTGCAATTTTAGCCTTGAACTGCTGCATTTTGGGTTTAATTGTTGCCTGTTTTCTTAACCAACTATCAGTTAATAATGAAGTGCAAATGACAAAAACACCACCAGCAGCTCAGCTATCATGCTTCCATTTAAACCTGTGTATATACATCTTGAAGTATCTGTATTTAAAAAAAAAATTGAAATAAATGAGAAAGAAGGGAAAGACCACAAAACATAAGATTAGCGTTTTCAGAATAAAAACAGTTATTTATATAGTATATTTTCATACAAAAATTAAGTTGAAGGTGGTTTACAAGGTGTGAAAGGGAAAGTTACAAGAAAAGAAAAACAATTAAGATTAGGCAGTAATATTAAAGAATACATAGCAGCAAAACAAGATAAGGTCAGATGGCCGGGAGGACAGAAATAAACAACAAAACAAAATCTGCAGGGATTCCAAGGCCAAAAGACCACCCAACCCCCACTGGGCATTCTACCTAACATAAATGTTCCTAAATTGGTCGTCTTTGTTTTCAGGCTTCAGATGATAGGATTTGATAAAGTTGGTCTCGTGGACAGCTGAGCACCCTCCTTCATTCCATCATCTCAAGGGGTGCTTTGATCAGGTAGTGGTGGTGCAGGTCGCCAACACATAACAACCAGAAAAGAGAGCAGAGAATAGTGGGATTAGTACAGATTGTGGATCCCTAAACAATATGATAATTCTATGCCCATATAGTCTATTAGGAATGCAATTGAAGTGTAGCTACAAAAAAGCCATATTAGTTTTTTTTAAATATTCCACAGTAGAGGTGGGCGGTATGACCAAAATTCTATATCACGATATTTTTCTAAATTCTACCGGTTTCACAGTATTAGACAATATTTTTTTCCCCATGCACGAGTGGATGTTAACCACATTTTCCACTGCAATTACTGCAGTAGACTGGCTAAGAATAACCTTTTCGACTGTTATGAGAATTGTACATCGTACAAAAAGACATTTTAATGTGCACACAAGTATTAATCCAGGTTTGCATGGCCCCATAAAGTGATAGTTTTCAAGGGGATGGCACTAAAGAGAAGGAATCACATTGCATGACAGATGCAGTCAAAATATAGAACCTTTTAATTGAACACATTTTGCAAAAGCTTAAACTATGATTTTGACAACATATTTTCAACCATCCAAAGAGGCATTTAGACTTAGTAAAATATCCAGAGGTGTTTGTTAAAAGTTGGATTGCACTGAACACGTCTTAGAAAAGGAATAAATAGTAAATATTTTTTGTAAACCAACTACACTTTCTGTTAATGTTAACAATCTCTGTCCACTGACACGTTAAAGTGACTTTTTAAACAATTTTACCATCATTAAACTGCATAATATTTAAACTAATAAATAATAACAATAAAATACATAATAGTATTATTGATAGTTGTACCATTACTTCAAGGCTTCAAGCCCAGGTGCATTACACAGTATTCACCAAATTAAAATAAAATAAAACAAGTGCAACTTGGTGATAACATCTTACCAACTGTACCATCATTTAGGCAAACTGCATTAATATGGACCTTGCTTCAAGCTAAGCTATATACATAAATAATAAAACTGCAACTTGCATTTATAATGCTGTTTGTGGTATAGCCCTATGGAAGCGCATTAGGGCCACTGTGAAGGAAAAAAAATATGGACACGGAAGAAAAAAACAAACTATATGTCGAGAATAAATTCGACATGTTGACTTTATTCTTGACATTTCCACTTTAATGTTGACGCTTATGTCAAGATTAAAGTCGACATTTCCACTTTATTCTCATAGTTTATTTTATAATTAAAGTAGAATGTTGTAAACTAAACTTCATCCTAAAATCAATGTTTAATTTACTAGATTTTCTCAAACCCCGTCATAAGTTAATGCAGCACATCAAATACTTTGTGTTAAGTGTTCCCCGACCCAGTCGTTAATCACTACGCTTCTTAAACTGACTTCCTCCACACTAAGAGCAGGCGCCTGCAGCAATCACCGCACAGAATCCATTCACTTCATGATATTCCTGCTCTCTACCAAAACCCCAGTTCCTATCTTTCCTTTATCTTTCTCCACATTACCAATCACCACACGATAAACGTCTTTGTGAAATTAAAACTAGTTATTAACTTAGCCGACGGAGTGTTCAGAACTTTAAAAATATCTTCGTTATACAGTAATCCCTCCTCCATCGCGGGGGTTGCATTCCAGAGCCACCCGCGAAATAAGAAAATCCGCGAAGTAGAAACCGTATGTTTATATGGTTATTTTTATATTGTCATGCTTGGGTCACAGATTTGCGCAGAAACACAGGAGGTTGTAGAGAGACAGGAACGTTATTCAAACACTGCAAACAAACATTTGTCTCTTTTTCAAAAGTTTAAACTGTGCTCCATGACAAGACAGAGATGACAGTTCCGTCTCACAATTAAAAGAATGCAAACATATCTTCTTCAAAGGAGTGCGCGTCAGGAGCAGATCATGTCACAGAGATAGAGAAAAGCAAACAAATCAATAGGGCTGTTTGGCTTTTAAGTATGCGAAGCACCGCGGCACAAAGCTGTTGAAGGAGGCAGCTCACACCCCCTCCGTCAGGAGCAGAGATAGAGAGAGACAGAGTTTGTTTTTCAATCAAAAATCAATACGTGCCCTTCGAGCTTTTAAGTATGCGAAGCACCGTGCAGCATGTCGTTTCAGGAAGCAGCTACACAAAAGATAGCAACGTGAAGATAATCTTTCAGCATTTTTAGACGAGCGTCCGTATCGTCTAGGTGTGCGAACAGCCCCCCCTGCTCAATCCCCCTATGTCAGGATCAGAGAAAGTCAGCGCAAGAGAGAGAGAAAAGTAAGCTGGGTAGCTTCTCAGCCATCTGCCAATAGCGTCCCTTGTATGAAATCAACAGGACAAACCAACTGAGAAAGCATGTACCAGAAATTAAAAGACCCATTGTCCGCAGAAATCCGCGAACCAGCAAAAAATCCGCGATATATATTTAAATATGCTTACATATAAAATCCGCGATGGAGTGAAGCTGCGAAAGGCGAAGCGCGATATAGCGAGGGATTACTGTACATGTTTAATTATGCCATCCATTCAGAGTTGCGGCCATCTCTGAACGAGTCGCCAGCACATCGCATGAATGAATACAAGCAAAACATACACTAGCAAGTACAAAAACAAGTACTGTACAACTTGGCTTGCAGTATTATCCAGTAGCATAGAAACAGTATTTACACATCTGACCTTTTAAAACTAAAGTATCTCCAGGCGACGGACGTGACTCCTTTTTTTTGGCAAAAGTTCTTCTGTTGTTCATGTTCAGCTTTATCATCAGCTTCAGTTTCGGAATGCTCTCTGTCCATTTTTCACATTTCACAGAACTTTAATTTATTTGCGCATTTATTTATTTATTTAATTTTGTCCGAAATAGTCCTCCATATACCTATGCTACCGCCCACTATTTGGTGGTGTAGCAGTGAAAAAGAGCCCTAGTGCAACAAATCTGTGTTTAGCGGTGTAGCAGTGAAAAAGGTCCCCACTTGAACAGTTTCCCGCTGCGCCACGTTCTGAACGTCATTTAGGCAATTTAAACTGGTGTTGCGGTATAAGAAAAATCCATATCATAAAAAAAATAAAAAACGGTTTTTGGTATGAACCGGTATACCGCCCAACACTATTCCACAGTATTAGCCTGGCAAATTTCTATAGGTAAAGTATTCCAGATTTTAGGTGCATAACAGTACCTACTTCTTTTAAGCTTGACTCTTGGAATTATAAGCAGAACTCCATTCGAAGATCTAAGGTTATGACTTGGAGTGTAGGGAGACGGGCATTCCAAAATATAGAATGGAGCAAGGTTATTTAACACTAGAATCTCTGAAGCCTATGAAAAAACTTTTAATCCTGGGCTACCTTAAATTCTTTCGCACCTCTCCATCTATCTTTTGTTTTGCAAATGTATCGATAGGCACAAGCAGCAAGAAGCCTGCTATCCTATCCCTCCCAACGACATAGCTGAGTCTGTCACAAAATTCTCAGAGCGCAAGTGTGTTAATCTTGTTGTGAGGTACCTAGAGTGGAATAGGGTAAATAATGTATCGTTATTTGGAATACATACATTTCATGTGTGTTCTGTGTCTACAACAATCTGTGTAAGTATAGGATGAAAGGAATTGCGAGGCAAGAAATGCTGAACACATACCTAAAAGCAAAACTTTTTCCATGTTAAAAAATATAGCAAAAGCCTCACAAGTTTCACTAGTAGTTTTTAGGAGGCATTCCTTTGAGTGACCTAGGTTTAAAAATTTGAAATTGAAAATAGAACTCTTGGATTACAAGCTTTATCATTGTGGACTATCATTTAAATTTTTCTCCATTTACACTCCACTCACAGACATGTTATCTTTACAATAAGACACTATTTGGGTTATCCATGGTATAATCGTGCTGGAGGATTTAACTGTCTTTTCTGGGGCCACTATGTGAAGTGCTGCTCTCAACTTAGCATTAACATTTTCCACCTTACTTCTTACACTATTCAGGTAAGCACTACAATCTGACTGATTGTTTTGAATATTATCAAACATAAAAATACAGAATTTTTGTCTTAAAGGAATGAAAGCACTAACTAGGCATGTAATTAAATACCAAGGTTCATTATCTGTTAGGCCTGGCATCTCATTACAAAACTGACTGGAATGAAAACCTGTAGCCACTGCAGACCTCCAGAACCATTACTGAGTACTGTGTGCAAGGACTTTACTATATTGTCTCAGAGTTTACATTATAATTCCAGAGCTTTTCATTTTAGCGTAGATCTATAAGAATCACCCCTTTAACACTAGAATTACCAAAGCTTAGGAAAAAACTCGTAAATCCGGCCCACCTTAAATCTGCTTGCACCTCTCCGTCAGCGTCTTTTGTCTTGTAAATGTGTCGATAAGCAAAAGCAGCAAGCAGCCTGCTATCCCATCCTCTCACCGCTGCAGTAAGGGCAAAAATCACTCTCCCAGCTCAAGCCTTGTTTATCAGGGAGTGAAGTAGTACCTAGAGCTGTATAGGCTAAAAAAATATATTGTTATTTGGAACACATGCATTTCACGTATGTTCCATGTCTACAAAGAGCTATGCAAGTGTAGGATGACAGGAAATGAAAGAAATGTTGAACACATACCTAAAAGACAAACTTTTTCCATATTTTAGTACCAACAACAAAATGTAGACATGAAGTGTATAATGTGTGAAGACGTAAAGTCCAAATATCAAATAAGCACTTTCACAAAAGGTACAAATATAACAGAACAAGTGCGCTTTTATTCGAGACTATAACTGAAGAAAAAGAAATCGGGTTAGTGTGGTGCGTTGTAGTGACTTCTTTGGTAGTACATTGGGAAGAACTGCTGACTTCTATTCAAAGGGTCACTGATTCAAGCCTCCCCGCATCTCAGAATAAATGTTTAGCTGCTCTTATTGTTACTATTATACAATAAAAACATAAATTTGATTTAAGTCTGTAACAGCCATTGCAAATGTATGGTGCTTGTAAAGGTTAACTTTTTTTTTTTTATTTATTTAGTTTTTATTCTCTCAGTTGCGTTCACACTCGCCCCGATCTGACACTGTTAGTTTTCAGATAAACACATACTATAACAGAGGTGAACTCGAATGAGGACGAGGATTCTACATCGGAGAAAGAGAACAGAAGCAACCCCCACAAGAAACGTCCACTCACATATAAGAAAAACACAGTTGTACCAGGCTTAAAGGTGAAAGACGGCACCGTTTGGATGCACCAAGAGGACGGGTGGTCATCCTGCCAGTCAATCTGCTCCACACCTGTCCTCCTACGAAGTAGCACAGCTTTCATAGCTCGCCAACATATCGTGCAAAGGTTTGTTTGTGATTATGTTTTGTGATGGTCTTTACATAAGAATATTTATTTGTTACTTATATGAAAGCCAGATCGAATGTTATTTACCTTGATTTATTTACTTATCTTCCTCCAGCGTAAAGTCACAAGTAAACTGCAGACTTTCCTCTGTTTGATTGACAAGGGTATGCTCACAAATTACATGTGCAATGCTACGAAAAATGCCCACTGACACTTCAGTACGCGATGAATTTCCCATTGGGATTAATAAAGTATTTATCTATCTATCTATCTATCTATCTATCTATCTATCTATCTATCTATCTATCTATCTATCTATCTATCTATCTATCTATCTATCTATCTATCAATGGTACGAGAATGCGGTCAGACTTCTTTTTTGGGCACATACACTGTCCAGATCTAAACACTAGCGTGGAGAGTCGCTCGCATACTGAACAGTCTATAGCTGCAGGTGGAAGCTGCCATCGGACTTTTGCAGTCACTGTACTTTGTATATAAAAGTCAGATCGAAGCATTATTTACCTTGATTTATTTACTTATCTTGCTACAGCGTAAAGTCACAAGTAAACTGCGTAGCTTCCTGTGTTTGATTGACACGGGCATGCTCACATAGTACATGTGTACTGACATTTTATTGATTGTATACCTCCAGCAAAAAAAAGGAATCCAACTCGTACCTGTGCAGTGTGCTGTTCAAAAACTGATGAATCTAGAAAGAAAATTCAAAAAGAGACACACTATTATCGTCCTAACTGTGATGTTGGATTGTGCCTTTCATTGTGCTTTAAGATTTACCGCACAAAGGACTCATTTTGAGATTATGTACTGTTTTGGCATCATTAGTAGTATTATTATTACTGTTATTATTATTTTGTTGTTCATTACATATTATTATTTTTAATCATCATTACTGTTATTATTTGTATCATTTTACTTTTGAGATTTATTAAAAATGAATCATTTTTCATGCCAAAAAAAAATGTTTTTTGGACTAAAATAGCAGCACTGACGAGGTTAAAGCATTTAGGGATTGCGTTGAAAAATTTAATTGCATAAATTTTAAATGCATTAACCAGCAACTCTAGTCTAGTCTAGTCTGCTTGATTTTTTTCCTATAGAGTATTTAACACTAGAATTACCCAAAGCCTATGAAAAAAACTAGTAAAACCGTCCCACCTTAAATGCCTTACACCTCTCCGTCAGCGTCTTTTGTCCTGTAAATGTGCTGATAAAGACAAGCAGCAAGTAGCCCACTATTCCATCCCCCCACCGCCTCAGAACATGCATAAATTTCTCCCAGCTCGTGCCTTGATTATCTGGGAGTGAAGTGCTGGAAGTTTTAGAGTGGAAATAATAGATCGTTATTTGGAACACATGCATTTCATGTGTGTTCCGTTTCTACAATAATTTGTGTAAACACTTTCTTAAAACAGAAACGTTTTTTTCATATTTTAGTAGTAAATGAAAAAATGTAGGCATAAACTATGTGTATAATGTGTGAAGCCTGAAGTCCAAAGATCAAATAAACACTTTCACAAAAGGTTCAAAGATGATACAACAGCTTCTGTGGCGTAGCGGTAAGATTTGCTAACTTGTAATCAAGAGTCCCTGGTTCGATCCCGACTGCCTCCTATATTTATCATTTTCAGTAGTGAGTTGCTCTTATTGTTAATATGATACAGTAAACACATACATTTGGATTGCGTCTGTAACAGCCTCTGTAAATTTATAGTACTTGTTACTATTAGCGTTTTTTTTTTTCACTTTTATTCTCTCAGTCACAATCACGATACGTACTTTCAGTCAGGTCAGTGGTGTGGCTACTACTGTTTCTAATACATCTAAAATCTGGATAGGAGTATAAGTAACAGACTGGTTATGTTTTCAGACACTACCACACACATGAAATTATTTCCCCTATACAACTCTAGGTAGCTCTCACTCCCAGATAATCAAGGCTTGAACTGGGAGAACTTCTTTCCTCTTTTGTGGCAGTGGGGGGATGGTATAGCAGGCTGCTTGCTGCTTGAGCTTATCGACACATTTACAAGACAAAAGATGCTGACAGAGAGGTGCGAAGGGGTTTAAGATGGGCCAGGTTTACAAGTTTTTTTGTAGGCTTTGGTAATTCTAGTGTTAATCATCCAACTTGTGGTGTCACGAAGTTGTAAGAGGGAACAGAATTATAAATATTGTGTCCTACATAGTACCTGAAAATGTAACTGAGCCTTTTCACGCATTCTCTGATTGCATCAAGTACATCTACAGATTTCGGTTTAAGCATTTATCCATTTCTGAATGGTTTATACAGTTTAGAGGTATGGGTAACTGTGCACACTGGTAGTGTTAACAATAGTTGTAGCAAGTGAAAATCAAGGCAAGTTCCACACAGAGTGTCTGTTTGCCTTGTCTACTCCAGTGATGTTAAACCAGAATACAATTTATTTAGTGCTTTGAAGCACAAAGCACTGCAACTCCAGTTAAAAGGATGGTTGAAAAATATTTTTAATTTGTTTCATTACTGAATATGAATATGCAAAGTCTAAATTTGTGTCATTCATTTGGTTTAAATCATTCATTCATTTGTTGACAGTTGAAAATTTAATCAATTTAACTAATCCATTAAATATTACTCTTCAGTAAGTTTTTTTATCCAGCTTATGCAATTATAAATATTAAAACATGAAATCTTATAAACATAATAGTGTAATTCTGTGACAAACCAGATTTTAAAGGTTTTTGTTACAAAAACAGCTTTAGAGAGTTGTTTTTTTAATTAAAATATTTTAACTGTCTTGGAATGCACTAATTCAACAGTACAAATAGTAATAATTTAATTTTTAAATGTTATGTTACAAGCATAATAGTTTAATTCTCTGACAAACCAGATTTTAAAAGTGTTATTACAAAAACAGCTTTAAAGAGTTTTTTTTATTAAAATATTACATATTAATAATTTTTTTTTTATCTTTAGTTTTGGTTGTAAGCAGTGCTTTTCTGTTAAAGGGGAGAAGATTTCAAAGAATTAATTTTGAATGTGCACATGATAAGATAATCAGGTAGTTTTTGAAGGTATCATTAAAAATCTCTGCTGACATCCCCCCCAAATTATAAAATTCTCCCCATTTGTTGTTAGACTGGACAAAGCCCCATGTCTATTGCACATTAAAATTTAAGTCCTGCATTGTATTTTGATATTCATGAATGCCAATACTAGTGTACTTAAATGATAGCTGGATAACTATTTGATGGACATACCGCTGGTTTAAAGCTGCTGTTACTGTTAATATTTATATGTTGTACTGTATATTCTACTAGCAGTGTTCCCTGTCTTTGCCTGGGCCTTGGTTTTAGTGCCCTTGGTTAATCTGATGTATCAGAAGTACTATGTAACTGAGCTGAACTGTATACAATATTTGTAGATTTATTACAAGGGGGCTAATATTATTAGTTCACTGGAACACGTGTGACAGATAGGGGGCGCTATCGCTCCCTTGAACCCTCAGACCACACGCCAGACACCAGATAAAAGTCGAAGAATGAATTTATTGTAATAATAAATGTGCACAGTGTAATGGCACATTGTGGTATGCCAACAGAACAACCCAGTTGTATTTTACTACCAATGGAAGAAGACCCAACTCCCCAAATAGGTTATAAAAAATTTTATATATATAGCATACTGGTGGGGCCTCGCCTGGAGTACTGCATGTAGTTTTGGTCTCTAGCCTATAAAAAAATTACAAGCAGAGCAACTTGTCTGATTCTGGGACTGCAAGGTATGAGTATTGAGGATCGATTGAAGGACTTTAAGCTTATCAGTTTAAGTAAACAGGGATAAAGAGGTACTTGATGGAAGTTTATAAAATTATTAAAGGAATTAGAACAGTGGACACAGGCTGTTGTTTTAAAGTATGTTCTTTAACAAGAACACTGGAACACAGGTGGAGACCTGTTAAGGGTAAATATTGCACAAATGTTAGGAAGCTTTTCTTAGTAGTCTAGTAGAGAGTAGGTCTTTAGGAACCTTCAAAACTGAACTTAATGTTATTTTGGATGAACTAGGTAGATTGACTTTGTTGAGTTGAATAGCCTGTTCTCTTCAAAAATATTAAATTGTTCTAAAAATAATAAAGATGTGATTAAACATGTAACAGCCGACCCCTTGCCCAGCTACACTACCAAGACCTGTGGCCTGGATAAATTACCGAGATGAATCTTATATATATATATCAAGCCATACCTCTAACAAATAATATTTTCCCCTCAATCGATGGTTTAAAAACAAGCACACAAGAACAGGTATGTGAAATAAATGAATAAATATATTAAATTGAACACAACAACAAAACACTACTGCACATGTAGCAAATATATATGTATATCCCTCCACCAAAACAGCAACGTGAAAACACCATATATATATACACAATAACAAACCCTCCCTTGACCCTGTAACATATAACAAACAACATGAATAACAACAATGAATGAATACGGAAATGACAATGATTATGAACTTGAGTCCGGGTATATTACTGTCCTGAATACGGGTGACTGAAAGAATGGATGTGTTTGAATCTCCCGGAAAAGGGAGCAATCTCACTGTGTTAGTCCTCGGCGTGTGGTGGATAATGACATCCAACCCCGGGGTCTCTGGTGATGATTGAACTGAGGTAAATCCGGCGGAATGAAAAACAAACTGGATACAAAAGTGCAATGTGAAAAATAGCAGGTAATGGTGGTTTGTTGTCGTAAAATGAAAACTCAGTCTTTCTCCTTCCTTTCTCTCTTTTCCCTCCTGATTGTTTAAATAGTAAAGAGACGGATGTAATTGTTTGTGAAGAGGTGCTTTCGATCTTGGGGCTGCGGTCCCTCTCCATCATCTGTCCCCTCTGTATTTACGGTGACAACATTCACTGACGCACACATTATAAACAGCAAACGGGAATGATGGAAACAAAATGCACTCAGCACAAACATTGAAAACACTATTACTATGTAGCCCTGCTACAAACATATAGTAATACAAAGTTAATTCAAACGAACATAAATGGATCCTAACAATATATGCTCATTAATATTATCATTGATATATGTCCAATTGACAACGAAAGAAAACAAAAGCCCTAGTCAACTGCATCCCTGTAAAAAATAAACCTCTGGGGAGTCCACGGTTAGTTATAATACAAGATTGTAGACAAAGTCTACACTTCATAGTGTTGTGGTTGGACAGAGGAGCGTTTTCAGCAGTAGACTGACTAGCATCAAGTGCTCCACTGAACATCACAGGAAATCCTTCCTCCCCACAGCCATCAGACTCTATAACTCCTTTTCCGGTCACTCATCAACACTTTAAGCTATTATCCTTTTTCTTTATTGGATATCCAGGTACATTTTTTCAAGTACTTGAAATGGGCAATATACTATCTGTTCTTGTGCAATAAATTGTCTGCTCTTCACATGAGAATAACCTTATTTGTTCTCAAAATGTGCAATATTAACTTAAGGTGCAACACTCTGTACTGTACTTTGATACTTACATTTATTATACTTAAATTTACATGATTACTTTTATATGTGCTCTTAGTGTCACATGTCCCTTGTCTTTCGTTAAGTTGTAACATAAGTAATTCTCTTCGGGATTAATAAAGTTTTCTGATTCTGAAAGTCAGACACAATCACATTTCTGGGGACCTAGGCCAACATCATCCCCCTGGGGCATTCTGCTTTATTACATAGGATTGTGCTGTGGAGTCTAATAAGACAACAAAATAACTTCATCCGTGGATTCTGAGACTAGTGTGTTTTAAATGGCCAGCTTGGTATGATAGGATCCCAAAAAGAGAAACTGACAAGAGAAGTTCTGTAACAGTTCGTAATTATTGTAATACTTTATTTTTTTTAAAAAACAGAAACGTAATACGTACAGCAAATCCACAGATGTAATCAAGGTATGCTTGATGAAAGCAGTTAGTTTTCATCTTGGATTTTAAAGCTGACACTGATGAGGCAACTTTTATATAAGACGGCTAGTCATTCCACAGCTTCGGGTCTCTATAAGTAAAAGCTGTGCCTCCTACTATTGTTTATTACTCCTTTAAACCTTTAGTAGATCAGCATCTTGAGAATATAATGCACACTCCACTTTGTATGAAATGATTAGTTCAAATAGGTAAGCAGGTCATAATCCATGTAAAGCTTTATATATATGAAGAACAATTTAGAAGTCATTCCTAAAATTAACTTGAAACTAATATAAAGACAGAATAGAAAGTATGACTACATGACTTCTACTTTCTAGTTCTAGTAATGATTCTTACAGCAACATTATCTGTGAATCTCTCTACTGCTGCTTAACACACACACAGCCAATAGCTTGCTCAGTCACTTCTGCGCGAGATGCCTCTGCTCCTGGTAGGTGCACATTTGTACAGACTCCTTCAAGTTAACACAAAGAATTTGAACAACAAAATCCATTGTGAGTGCTCTTACTAATTGCACAATTCAAGAGTTCGATGAAATTATTGGTTCTGTAAAAAGCTTACAAAGCCGAATAAACCCCTCCGTCTATAATCCCAGGTTGTATTGCATATTGTATGTATAGGTGTCCTTATAAGTCGATATGGCTGTTCTCTCAATAGTATGCACTCCATCATTTGCAGGCTATTTTCTCCTCTAACACCTGGTAGAATGTGTTTGGACAGCGTGTCTCAAAGAGAGGAGCACTTACTTAGAGCTGCCTCAAGCAAATTAGTGAAACTTCATTTCAGTTTGCAAAATTAAAATGTTATGGAAGCAGTAAAAGCACTTATGGAATTTACAGTAGTATATGTGAATAGTAGGGGCGGACCTAAATATTGTCTGTAACAAAGACAGTTTTACAGGTAATTTGAAATAATGACTGGGAAAGCAGGGATTATTTTTTCTTTAAGTGTAATTAATGAATTTTCCTAAATGTAAAAATGAAAAGATCTCAGGAACAGCAAATGTCATATACCTAACAGTGTGACTTGTTGATTTGAAATGTCTTCCAATAAAAGCAGCTTTAAAAAATTGCTGTAAATGAAAGCATCCTGAATAATCTCATTGTTTTTTGGTTCCTTTTGTATTGTTATGATTTTTCAGATTTTTAGTATGTTGATTAAAGTTTATTTAATTCTAACACAGTTAGTAAAAGCAGTGTTTTTGAGACATATGCAGAAATCTCTCAAGGTCTGTAAGCCTACCATGAACTGTTATTCTAACTTTAAGATAATGTAAGTAAAGCTACTTAATTTATTTATGGTCACTTTTTTCTAATTGTTTCTGTAATGTAAATAGTCATAAATTAAGACATTCATGCATCTTGTTGGTTCCTAGATATATTAAATTTAAAAAATGCCCGATTATAAATTCCTCTTTATTCTACTAATTTTTACTAGGTTATTTATTTAATAATATTTAGCGGGTTGGACAATGACTGACTGACTAGTTTTTTAGTTTAAAATTAAATATTTTTATCACATTATTGTCTAAAGTGGCATTTTTGGGCTAGTTCCTCACAGAGATTAAAATTTGATCCGTTAATACGTTTTATTTATATGTTAAGACTATAGTGTCCCCAAAACTGGTAGAAAATAAATTTTAATTTTCCTTTATTTCTTAGTAAATTATTTAGACCAGAGGTTTTCAAACTGAGGGCCACCATGCTGTGCTTGGGGTCTGTGGCAACCCTACCAAGGTTGATGTTCTTTTTAAAAAAAAAAAAAAGAAAAGAAATAAATTAAGCCATACTTAAAAGATTTTATTTAAATATGTATAACTCAAAATGTTCTTCTGATGGTTTCTTTAAGTAGTCTTTATCATTTTAGTTATTGCCTAGAGCTGCAAGTTTGCAAGCTGTGCGATTCCTGAGCAGCTGTCAGCTGATACGCAATGAACAACACACACACACATACACGAACCTGTGAAAAAGTGCCTTTTAAAACTTAATAATAATAATAATAATTCATTACATTTATATAGCGCTTTTCTCAGTGCTCAAAGCGCTATCCACACAGGGAGGAACCGGGAAGCGAACCCACAGTCTTCCTCAGTCTCCTTACTGCAAAGCAGCGGCACTATCACTGCGCCACCTGGTGGTGTAACCCGTGTCTCCATGCATGGCTTCGCTTCAATTCTACCTCTCCAATCCATCTCACAGTGCTACAGCTGCAAAACCACATTCCCATCTTACCAGCCCCACCTGGTTCTCCTCTTCAGTGTCCAGCTCCCATGCCAATTCATAGTCTCCCTTTGCTTATATAGGGTCTGATATAACCCCAGACTCTCGCTCCTCACCTCTTTGAGTTGATTCATGCCAGAATTGAGACTACCTAGAAATCATGCATTGTAACGGAGGGATTGTTACAACAAAGAGCATATTAGCAGATGAGTACTGTCTTTCATGCCCCCCCCTACTCCCCATGAGAAGTTTGCACAGTGTGTGACTCCCTGTCTCTCAGGTCCATGTGGTGTTATGGGTCCACAGCTCTTCCATCAAAGGCCGTTTTTATTTTAAATAAATAATCGCCGCGCTCGCGGCTTAGGAAGGGGCGTGGTGGTTGTAGCAAGCCGCAGGGCGATCTGCGGTGTGGCCGGTTCTCACCTAAGTGCACAGGTGAGAGACTGCCCACATCCGTGATTGCTCCTGTGGCTAATATGCTACAGCTGCTATGTCCCTCGGTATAAAGGGAAGCGCGAGCCGGTTAAGGGGAGAGAAAAAGAAGTAAGAGAAGGAAAGAGGAAGAAACGGAGGTTGCAGGAAGTAGCAGGAGGAGAAAGTCGGTGCGGGAGAGCGAGCGAGTGCAGGCTCGTCAGCAGCTGTACTAGTAGCTTGGGTGTATGGCCGACACCCGAAGTGTAGCAGCAGTGGTCGCTCCCGCAGAATTGTTTCTGCAGGGCGGGAGTGACCAGAAGATGGATGACTCTCCGCGGAAGGCAGCGGGAGTTGGACTTGGTGCGAGTATTCCACAGCATGAGCGCCCTGGTTGCTGTGGAACCCAAGTCGCTGGCTGGAAGAGCCTATCGGAGCCAGGGATCGGTGAGGCAATCCATATAGCGGAAGCAGGCAGAAAGAAGGACAGCTGCAAGGAGGGCGATTCTCCTGTAGAGCGCCCATACGGGTATAGCAGGGGAGTTGCCAGAGGACAGAAGACACTGGGCTTTTTGATTTTAACATTGTTACTTCCTGTACTGTTTTACCTCGTGGTTTTTAGAAGAGTTTATTGATTTTAACCTCCACTTTTCATTTTATGGAGTATTTATTTATTGAAGGAACTGCACAGCACTTTGTTTGCACTTTGGATTTGTTTTAATAAAAGCACTATTGCACTTTTTATACACCATTCCTTTGCTCAATTGTTTATTGCCCCACTGTCTAGCTCATCGGTGATATTACCGACGGTGTTGGGTTCAAGGGCTCCCTAATAGAAGAGGAGCATGGAGCTGAACCCACATCGTCACAGTCCAATCTGCCAACATTATAATATATTTTTGTTTTGGTAAAAACGTTTTTGGTGTACTGTACCACCATTTTTATAACAGCTGTAGAATTTGTCAGACTAATGTATAAATATATAGTGAAGATCAAAGACGAATATTAACAATTAACATATCTAACATTTCATTGTAGTATTTACCAATAATAATCAACAGTACAAAGGTTTTCTTTCTGACGGAGTTGTCAATGTTCAGGAACCTTTATCCCTCCTTAAAAATAAATATAGTAACTGGGAGAAACTAGAAGCAGAACTGTGTGGCCAAGAAGCAGACTCAGCCTTTACATTGACTTTGATTAATTTTGTTTTTTGACCTGAAGTAGTATGTAACTTGTGAATACACCTTTTGGTCTGAATCCATATGTAAATGTATAATTTGTGTACAGTAATCCCTCCTCCATCGCGGGGGTTGCGTTCCAGAGCCACCCGCGAAATAAGAAAATCCGCGAAGTAGAAACCATATGTTTATATGGTTATTTTTATATTGTCATGCTTGGGTCACAGATTTGCGCAGAAACACAGGAGGTTGTAGAGAGACAGGAACGTTATTCAAACACTGCAAACAAACATTTGTCTCTTTTTCAAAAGTTTAAACTGTGCTCCATGACAAGACAGAGATGACAGTTCCGTCTCACAATTAAAAGAATGCAAACATATCTTCCTCTTCAAAGGAGTGCGTGTCAGGAGCAGTGACTGTCACAGAGATAGCCCTATTGATTTGTTTGCTTTTCTCTCTGTTTGGCTTTTAAGTATGCGAAGCACCGCGGCACAAAGCTGTTGAAGGCGGCAGCTCACACTCCCTCCGTCAGGAGCAGACAAAGAGAGAGAGAGAGAGAGACAGAGTTTGTTTTTCAAGCACAAATCAATACGTGCCCTTCGAGCTTTTAAGTATGCGAAGCACTGTGCAGCATGTCGTTTCAGGAAGCAGCTGCACAAAAGATAGCAACGTGAAGATAATCTTTCAGCATTTTTAGACAAGCGTCCGTATCGTCTAGGTGTGCGAACAGCCCCCCTGCTCACACCCCCTACGTCAGGATCACAGAAAATCAGCGCAAGAGAGAGAGAGAGAGAGAAAGTAAGCTGGGTAGCTTCTCAGCCATCTGCCAATAGCGTCCCTTGTATGAAATCAACTGGGCAAACCAACTGAGGAAGCATGTACCAGAAATTAAAAGACCCATTGTCCGCAGAAACCCGCAAAGCAGCGAAAAATCCGCGATATATATTTAAATATGCTTACATATAAAATCCGCGATGGAGTGAAGCCGCGAAAGGCGAAGCGCGATATAGCGAGGGATTACTGTAAATTAAAAATATGGAAATTTTAGATTATCTGTTTATTTCACATCAAACCAAAATTTTAAAAAGCATTTGTCATATGTAAGAGCAGAAGAAATACACATAAAACTATTAGTAATTGCTTGTTAAAATTCCCAAGTCAAACATTAGGGGTGGGTGAGTGAAGGTACATCACCTTTAGTTGTGTGAGCTTAATAAGAGTTCAGTACTTAACAATTTAAGACTGAACAAATTGTGGTATTTCAAAACACTCAGTTTATGGAAAGGACTATGCAAGAAAAAAACGTTGAGAACTCATTGCCTGGAGATGTTGATTACATATGTGTCAATAGTCTACTCTTCAGCATTCAAAATTTGAATCTTTTGATCAATCATTGTCTTTATGAATTTTGCACATGCTCTGTCATCCCAAACAGACACTTTTTTTGTTAATTGGTGATTGTGTTGTTGGAAGTGTGCATCTTTGTGTGAATGAGCCTTGTTAACAACTCACTCTCTGCCTGGAGTTGGGCTGCAACCACTAATCAATTTCATTGTTAATAATCGGTGATAAAAATTGTTGCCAACAATTTTGCTATCAGTGTATTGGGTCAGATAATGTAAATATGATGGAGCGTCGAGGTCCAAAAAAATGAAAAAGTGAGGAGTCATTTAATCATCACATCCAGTAAGAAATCCTTGTCTTGCTACTGTACTGTATATATGTAAAAATTAAAGTACTTGACACAGCAACACATGCAAGATGTTGGATCACCCAAGAAAGAACCATTGAAATAATTGTGATATCTTTCTTGCTTATACTTGTGTTATCCAGAACACTCTAAATGTCACTTTCTTTTGACTATAGTGATGACGACAGTTTAATGCAAAAAGGATGCCTGAAGTACAGTACAGTATATGGGACTCTGTTCATCTCATTGTCTTTGCTACTGTCTACTGGATAAAGTCAAACCATACAAATTAAACACTGTTATTGATGCTTAACAATGATTATAGCTTTCTAACCCTTGATTCTGACTTTTGTCCCCAACCGTCTTAGAAGTTTCAGTAGTAGCATCAGCAGTTTTTGCTATTCAGTTTTTTTAGTAAATGTACAGTAATTTTAGAGCATGTACTGTTACAAAGGAGAACGCTGTGCAGTGAATAAAACTTTCTTTTTGGACTGAAATTCTGAGCTGCTGCTATCTTTCACTTGACTGTCATAAGCTGCATTGAGTAAAACAGCTGGAGAAATACAGTATTTTTTGTGTGTGTCTTCGTTTCAGGCTGCAAAGAAACAAAATGTGCTAAATTTTGAAGGGGTGATTCTTTTCTATACACATTGTGCATGGCCCTTCACTGGTAGGATCCTGCCCCTTACAATATTTTCAATATATTAGTGATTGGTCACCCTCCACTGAAGAAAATCATATTCCAAAGTAGCAGACGTAGTGCTTGTTAAGTTACTTACCTGTATGCATCTAAGTTTCATTCTGCACAGTTTGAATGCTGCATACATGCACTAAATACAAATAATTTACTGGTCACTGCAGTATTCCGATAAACTCCGTGGCCTGTGCTGTAATCAACAGACACTTCCCCTTCCTGTTTTCGCTGATGCGCACATGCCCAGTTTAGGCAAATTTCTACATCATATGCATTTTCAGTGGTTTTAATGTGGGCAGAGATGCTTTAGTAAAAGATAAGAAAACACTACTGTGAACAGAGATCATTTTAATTAAAAATGATATTTTTAATTGAAAATGAAATACAGTAGTTTGGAAGTGGCCTCTGAGTTTTCACATGTGCAGACAGGGGCTTAGTAACTCTAGGGGTATAAAGTATGTGAGGATGGTACAGGACATGTGTGAGGACAGTGTGACTGTGGTAAGATGTGCGGTAGAAATGAAGGTGAAAGTGGGAGTATATATCAAGGATCAGCTCTGAGTCCTTTCTTGCTTACAGTTGTGTTGGACAAGTTGACAGATGAGGTCAGATGGACTATGATGTTTGCGGATGACATGGTGAGACCAGCTTTGTTGTACGGTGTGGAAATGGTGGCACTGTTGAAAAGATAGGAGGAGGAGCTGGAAGTGGCAGAGTTCAAAATTCTTCGATTTTCAATCAGAGTAATGAGGGTAAACAGGATTAGAAATTAGTATATTAGAGGGACAACACAGGTATGACAGTTTGGTGACTAAGTGAGAGAAGCTAGATCGAGATGGTGTGAGCATGTGCAGAGGAGGAATGTGGGGTACTTTGGGAAAAAATGTAAATATGGAACTGCAGGGCAAAAGGAAAAGAGGAAGGCCAAAGAGGATGCCTGTGGATTTGGTGTTATGTAAAAGACAGGGATAAATGGAAAGATGATCTGCTGTGGTGACCCCAAAATGGGAGCAGCTGAAAGAAGAGGATCTGTAAGGAGAAATGGGGAACAATACCTCCTAAATGCTATGTTGGTCTGATTTAACAACTTCAGGATTAATTTGGTTAAGTTATTTGCTTTTAAACGATTTTCTTCCAGTTACTATATACAAACAATATGTTCAGTAAATATTTGACTTTGGCATTTGTTATATCAAATTGTTATTGTTTTATGATTTAGATCAAGACAAGGTTATTATAGTTTTGCCTATTTATATTAGTTTTATTTCTATAATTTTTCTGACCTTACTTGGAAATTCAGTTTAGTTTTAGCTTTCCTTCATCATGTATTTTTAGTTTTAGTAATTATGGCATGGAGCGCCTACAGAGTTAGTGTTGTGTCACAGTCAGATAGAACTGTACACTTAACAGATTTGGATATGAGTTTAATGTTAGTGGAAGCTTACTACACTGCCTGGTTTACTATCTGGTTTTGTTTTTGTCTGATAAAATCAAGCATAATCAAAACTAGACACTGAATATGAACAATTTTACACAATTTTATAATTTTTAAAATATTTTCTCATGAAAATCATAGGAGCTTAGGAAGAACAGGTATCTTAGGCTTGAATGAGTGTGCAGACCCCACCTAGCTGTATTGAGGGAGACAAAGAACAACAAGCATGTAGTGTCAAGGTTAGGGGCAGTGATTCTTGAATATACCATCATAAAGGACAGTAAACCCATAATGAGCAGAGCAAGAGCAGGTAAAAGGAGTATGGACAGGCATAAAACAACAGAGACAGCGTCTGAGATTAAGAACAACATATACATTATCTAAACCTGTTTATCCAGAGTAGGATTGCAGGAAATCTGGAGCCTACAGCAGCAGGTTTAGATACAAGGCAGGAAAAATCCCCGGTATGCAATATGTATGATAAGGCTGATGTTAAGAACAAAAAGAATATGATATTTCAACTATCTATTTTGAGAGAGAGAGAAAAACATTGAAAAAAGGGAGAGAAATATTTTAAAATATAATTCTGCTAATGGATTACTTTCACAATATCAGGTATTTTGAGTTGTGAATATGAACTAAAAAGATAAATTAATAAATATGGAATAAATACAAAAACCCATTAGTATGTTTAGTTTTTCATCACTTGTCAGATCTCTCTACGTTTGTTTGTATCGCTTCGTTGTTAAACGATGTTTTTAAAGCAGAAGTGATTGGTCAGCAACAAAATGCTGATCTTGTATGATGACCTAGTCAGTTTCGATCAGTGCCATTTTATTTTCAAAAACTGGGAGTGGCCTCCCCTCGACTTTCTTGTATACTCAGATATGGGGATGGATATTTGAGGAATAAATCGCAAGACAATGATTATTTTTTTATATTATGTACATTAAGAAACCAGCAACAACAAATCAAATTAATAATATATTGAGCAATTATTATAAAATTAAAGTTGAATAAATCAGACTCTGCAGCTGTATAAATAAAAAAAAAAATCGAGTATGTGTTTGGGTAAAGTACCACTTCCAGGTGATGGATTTACACACAAACACACACACACACAATTCCAAAAAATAGTATTGTTGGACACTGGTTAGTCTATAACATCAAGATTCATCAAAATATCGAGGTCGAATTTTTTCATGATTACTATACTTTCTCTATACTTCGTATATGAGAAAGTAAAAATGATTTCTCCTGTGTGAAGTGACAGGTGAATTGCTGTCAACAAAAAGCAGTCACCTGAGAAATAAACTGAAACGTTACTCACTCGTGATTTTTCTGTCCATATGGTAAACGTTTTGGTGTCCAGCACATTCTGATTTCAGCTGTTTGAATTACATCTTGACAACAAGCACAAAGAAAGGCGGCACGCGAATTGCTTTTTATTTCTCATGCTTTATGCACCCGCACTCAGCTTGCTCCGTCACCGCAAATGCTGTATGAACAGCCGCCCTCCGTCACCAGCCGCCGTTCACTGGATGAATATATGCGGGCGGCTCGTGGTGGATGACTTTCTGTTTTAGAGTTAAAACTTACAAGGGTTAAAGACTAACAGCAAGAATATTAATTAAAAAACGAAAACTAAAAATATTTTAGTAAATGATTGTTTTTTTTCAGTTAGTCTTTCCAGCTACTTTAATAGTTTCATCTAGTTTTAGTTTTTCATTTCAGTTTTGTTAATTATTTTATTTCAGTTTACGAAAATGTTTTTTTAATAATAGTTTAAGTTTCGATTTTATTTTTCATTAACTATAATAACCTTGAATCAAGAACATATTATTATATTTCATTCCTGCAAGGAGACCATGGCCAAAAAAAAATCTTACAAGTATGTAACATATATTTAAAATAGTATGATCAGTAGCTGAACTCTCTTCAAGGATTCACATTTAATGGTTATATACTCAAGTGTGTGTTAAAATAATTTGTAAGCATATCAGTCATTATTTGATAGTATTAACACCTGTGCTGTCAAAAGAAACACCAACCAAAAGCTGTCAGATCCCTGGGTATTATATAAACTTCAAACAGAAGTCAGCCAAAGTATGTTTACCCTAGAAAATTTGCAGCAGTGTTTTATAGTATGTATATTTGGTATACATCGTGAAATGTAGTGGGGGAGTGGAGTGGTAGTATGATATCGCATTTAATGGATACAGTAGAATAATTGTTATAGACCTGGCCCTGTTTAGGCCAAGAGACTGGAAAATTACAAACTGAAGCTTTGCTTCACCCACAAAAACCAAACTTCCCTTAAGAATATTTTACTCTACATACACCATGTGACAAGTTAAAAAAAACTTCAGTAACAAATCCCACTGATAACTGATTCTAAACAAGAGACTGATGAGTCTTTTTTTTCTGAATGAAATGCATGATTCTTTTAAACTGTACAACCTGAAACGAGGCTGCAGATGAAATAAATGCCACTTTCAGAAAAAGATCAACTACTGACCCTGATGAAAGGTATTTTTTCAGATATTTGTATTTTTGCATACAAAAATGTGTGAGCAGTAAAAGCACTTATAAAACAACACAATCACATTTTATATAGCCCTGCTACACATTTTAGATAATGAAGCAGAAGAAGAGATGCAGTCTATTAAAAAAGGTGATGTAACCTGCATGGGTAACCTGCATGACCTTGGTCAATGCTGATTATAGTTTTCTAGTTTTCCTCATTGAACTGAACATGTTAACTTAATGCCAAAATAACAAGAAAGTGACATGGGAGAAATGGGCAAAAATAGATGAACCAGCCATAATTAACATAACTCAGTGTCTGGGTTTAATTTCGGAATGTTCTTAACATGATGTGTGTCTATTTATTGCCTTTGGTTGTTGAGATTCCAAATGAACTTATACTTAACACTTTTGGTATGTATTATTTAAGTGTTGTTTGTATCTCAAATGTAGTATACTTACTAGTATTTGCATAAAAATTTATAGGATTTATATTTGCAATTCATAATTTTAAATGATTAATTGAGCTTGCCTGTTATTTTTTAGCTGACAATCAAAAATTAAATATTTAATTTAGAAGGAAAACCATTAAATGTGTTTTATGAAAATTCTCTGGTCAGATCCTCCTACTCACAATCTGCATTTTATGTTGCGTTTATCACTAACATGAAATATGTATGTGTGTTGGGGGATGGGGGTTGAGAACTAATTTGTTTTCGATCTACATTTTATCAGTATGACTGGCTTCACTGCAAGATCATATCTAATGTACATTCAATCATATTGGGTATTTTTTAATCATTTTTATTCAATGGACAAGCATAATCAGTGCTAAATGTCTGTTTTCATCTCCACAAAAATCAGAGGAATGGCATGAGCTGAACACGACAAATATTCCTATTCCTATTAAATACATATTTTTGATATATATATATATATATAAATTTGTTTTTTTCTCTCTAATATTTTCTGTCTTTAACTCCAGGGCAAAGTTGCAGAGCGAGGCACTCATTGGTCTCTTTTGAGTAATCCCAATAGTCTGTACACTGAACTGTGGAACACACAGAACAGCAAGATACTTAAAAACAACAATCAGCCAAATGAGAACTTCGAGCGAATGTCAGTAAAGGAAGAAGAACGAAAAAAGTTGCAAGAAGAAATTTTGAACAGTGTAAAAGGCTGTGGAAACTGCTCTTGTTAAGCACTGGCATGAGAAAATTTGGACTCACAAAATGAATAAAAATATTTGTTCTGTAATTAACACTTCTACAGTTAAGTTCCAGTTTTTCCAGCTCCTTTGAAAATCTGTAAGAAAGTACTTGTATCATGAAAGATGTGATGATCATTGTATAATTATTTTGTCAAACAGACCATTTTTCAGATGTGTATTTTGTTAAGTAACAAAATTATTTGGGTGTATTTTATTATATTGGTATAGAATCTATACAATAACATTTTTACATAATGAAATGATGCATTGTTGAATATTCTTACCAAAAATTATGAAATTATATTCAGTAAATTAAGCAGCTCTTCTTTATTCATTATTTTACAGTTAACTAAAATACAAAGACAAGTTTTTTTGTTAGCCAATGTCAATTTAAATGTGTAGCAGTGCAAAATCAGTAACAGAAAACAGAAGAATCTTCCATTTTCAAAACGGCAAAGTTTGTAAGGTTTGTCTTGTGATTTGTCATATTATCTTTTGAAGGTGAGAAATGTTTAGTCATTTGAGAGTAAGCATCAAAATATCATGCTTACTCCAGTTATCCTGATGAGTGTCTCTGTGGTAACATAATGAACTTCACAAACCAGGCAACTCTGTCCTCAGCAACTTTGTCCATCTCCTACTTTGGCATTCCTTGATATTCCCTGCTCAGTTGAGAGATAGACTCTGTCCAACATGACAAGGTTCTGCTTGTGGATATAACTCTCAATGGACCAAGCATCTTAATTATCTGCTCAAACCTCCCCAACTGATTTCTGTCTTTCTGAAAAGGCAGTTCTGTGTGGAGGGACTCCTTTATTGATGAGCTCTTCAACTTGTCGTATAGAACAAGTCTAGCAACCAAAAAGATACCTCATTTTAGCCACTGTTCTGGCAATCTTGTTCTTTTAGTCAAGACCCCGATCTTGTGACTCTCACAGGATGAGGTTAATGATGAAGACGCAGTAACTTGAAAGTTTTGTCCAAAGTTATATCTCCCTTTTCAACATTATATTTTGGTACAGAATCAAAAAAAAAGCTGCCACTGCACCAATTTCTTGGTCAGTCATTTGATCATGTCTGCCTCCACTTTAAAACAATAACTTTGGTTACTTGAACTGCTCCAAATGGGGTAGCTTTCAGTTTCCCAAACTTGACCATCTCCCATCCTTGTTTGTGTATCGATGACCTGTTTGTGAAAAGATGAGCAGAGCTGGAAATAAGACATTAATTTGGGGAAGTCCAATGCCAATAATGAATGGACTCGGCTTAACTCAAAGTATGCAAACGTAACTTTCTCTTTATAAATATAAAGGACTGAATGGCACACAACTGCGATACCACGACTACATACTTTCAAGCTATGCTCAACAAGATATTAAGGTGTGTATGTCATAATATCCTCAACGTACATGAGGAAAAGATTGTTGTATTTCCAGATCTCCTCAAGTACATGTGTAAGAATGAAGAATTAGTACAGTTTTACTTAGTTGGGATGAAATATGTTTTGCTTCTCCTGGATCTGAGGTTCATCCAAAAATTAAGTCTCTTTCCAGTACTCAAGTGTAGAGTTTCCAGGAGTGGCTGAGTATAAATATTCGGTATATGACACACCTCTTGCTCCTGGACTCTTCTAAGATGTAGGAGAAGCTGCTCTGGAAGTGAAAGATGAATTCATTATAAACAGCGACATCAACTACTTGTTACCAGCACAGTCTCACTACCTGTTAGGGTCTTTCATGCCTGTCCAGCAATGCTACATCTCTTTTTACGTGTCGTGAACATTCAGCATCAGATCTAAGGATTTAGTGTCCAAGTTGATATATAAATGTAATGAATTATTATTATTAATCTTTGGGCCAGCTACTCTGGTAACAGATGCCCTCATGAGAATTTCTTGTATTTGAACATATTTGAACACAGTGATTCTTGTGGACAATCCCAGCATGACTATAAAGTCAACAGAGAGTACCATTCCAGCACTGAATTCAATATCTGTAAAAAGGCAGAATCCTCTGGGCAGTTCTTTGGTACATTCAAAATTTTGTTCTCTATCTGAATACATTGAAACAACCATCTTGTCAACTGGAACAAACTTTATGGCACCCAGTCTGGATATTCTGCAAATCCCTGCACCCACTTCATTGTGGGGGAATATCAGAGAAGAAAAGTGAATCCCCTCATTTGAAATGTCTGGTTCCAGAGACAATGGTGCAAGTCCAGCTACAAATCACTTGTTTTTTAACCATCTGAATGACTTTGGACTTCTACCCTACCAGAGATGATGTTTCAGAGCCAGTTTCCATTACCAAGGTCTACTGTGCCAGGATCAGTCCCATTCTTCCTGCCTCCCACTCTTCCATGCCATGCAATTGACATTGCAAAAGAAATTCATCATTAACCTGATGAGTTGTAAATCCATATAGTGAATCCATGCTGCTTTTTTGACTGAGGTTGACTGCGGACAGCACTCCCAGGCCTGGCTTCAGATATGTTTGGTTTAATTGGAATTGTCATGAGGATCCTTTATGGGTTGTTCTTTATCTGGCCCATTCCATTAGAGAAATTTTAAAAAGCAGACATCTCTAGGCAGTGTAGAACACATGTCCCCCAACAACACCAAGGTCACAATCCTAGGAAGAGTTTAGCTTAATGGTTTGGTGTTGGGGTACATTTTAGGTATAAGTGAAATTTTTCTATTGTGATGTTCCTCTGGTTTAAAACAAAGAGATGACATTCTGATGATGTGACACACAAAAATTATTACAACAGGGAATATTAAATGCAGTCTCTATAGCAAAATAAATAATGCACATAAATATCTACTTCACATAAGCAGTATTTAAAATATGTTTTAACTTTTTATGAATATTGGTTTTCTCTTACACGGAATTCAAATTAAATTTTGTCACATACAAATAATAAATACAGTGCAATATACAGTGAAATGGTGCCTTGAGACAAATATAAAGGGACAATAGCAATATATAACTATAAATGCAAAAATCATTAATAGAATTATATGTATTTAGTAATAATAGGTTTTACTAATAAGTAAATTGATGACTTTAACAATATGAGTGAGTCAACAATAGGGCATTGTGTTTTTCTAGACTTTCCTTATTTGACTTGTCTCTCTGAACTGGGCTTTAGGCGGCAGTAGCACTTACTGTACGTGACTGCAGCAAAGAAAAGACCCTGTTGCTGGGGTGGCTGGTGTTACAGATCATTTTCTTTGCTGTGGTTTGACATTAATTGGTGTAGATGTCCTGGAGGTTAGTGAGTGCACATTTTATTATTTGGTAAATTGTCTGTATGTAGAAAAAAAGTGCCTCGCTATTACTCTAAATATGTTAAAAGTTCAAAACTCCTTTAATCACATTAAAATACCATCAAGTCCAGTTCTGAGAGACCTTAAAATCCTACTGTCGACCACACTACTTGGTAATCGATTTCATGTGTCTTTAGTTGTGTGCGTGAAGAAAAACATCCTAATGTTTATATAACCAGAAAAATTAATAAAACATTATTTTGCCATATTAGTTGTCATATTTAATTATTCATATTCTTGAAGTGTGAACTTACATTAAAAAAAATAAGTACTATATTGTAGTGGCAAGGGTGCAAGTGTTGAAATCTATAATAATCCGACCCTCGTGAGGTTTTCTTAAGAAGGTGATGCTGTGGATGGCTTGTGTAAGCGCTGTTGCCATGTGGTGCCATCCAAAAAATAAATAAAATGAAAGCTTTAACCATAAAAACGGGCAGTCTGTAGCCCTGCCACATGGAGAGGTAATATGTTTTTAGCTGCTTCTTGTCTTTGTCTCAAGTTTTTAAAGAAAATGAGTTTGTGCATGGCTGAATTTATTACCGTTGGATTTGGTCAGTGACAGATTGCTTACTCTCCGTCATGAATTTCAGGCTTGATTTCAGAACTTTGCAATATTTTTTTATCTTTTTTTTCTTTTAATGGGAAAAATGTTCTTGTATCTGAAAGTAACTGAACTCCACAACAACAGTGAACTTAACTTCCTTTGCTTACGTTTTACTAACTACATTACTCAGGATTTGCTGTGCACACATGTTATCATTATGTAGTAGCACATACAGCTGTGAGCCGGTCTTTTCACAAACGAAAATTATTAAAAACAAGTATAAAAGCATTTTACCAAATGTAAATTCTTGCAAATAATTAACTGTTGAGACGTCCAGCATATCAATTAATATTAGCGTTTTGTGTAGAAGTTAGTAACTTCATGATTGTGACTAGAACAGTGTTATGGCAAAATCACTCTTCTATGGCAAGCTGCATGAACATTTAAAGATCTCAAAATGCATTTAAAATATCTCCAAAAATTATCCATCCATCCATCCATTTTCCAACCCGCTGAATCCGAACACAGGGTCACGGGGGTCTGCTGGAGCCAATCCCAGCCAACACAGGGCACAAGGCAGGAACCAATCCTGGGCAGGGTGCCAACCCACCGCAGGACACACACAAACACACCAAGCACACACTAGGGCCAATTTAGAATCACCAATCCACCTAACCGGCATGTCTTTGGACTGTGGGAGGAAACCGGAGCACTCCAAAAATTATAAATACCTAAAAATACATTTTTTATTTCAAGATTTCTAAAATACAATTCATGATATTATATCCTGAAATAAGTTCCTGTGCATTTTAAGATATCTTAAATTATGTCAGTGTTTTCAGATGTCTCAAAATCACTAACTGCACCTTTCATAATATCAATATACTGTATAACCTGCCATGTGTATCAAAAAATCTCAAATGTTGTTTGAGATTTCTTGAAATCATTTCATGTAAAATTTCCTACTCTTTCAATTGAACTTCTTGTTTATTTTAAGATATTTTGAAATTGATTTCAGATATATCAAAATGCACATAGGTTATTCTAAGATATCTGTAATGCATTTCTAATATCTGAAAATTAATTTGAGAAATACCTTAACATGAGCAGGAAGTTATTTTCAGATATTGTGAAATAAAATTAAGATATCTTAAAAAAGCATTTAGAAATTCATTTTTGCTTGAGATATCTAAAATACATTTTTAATATCTCAAACTCATGATATCTTAAAATGGGTCTCTGCTCCATGTCATGTGTCTTTAAGATTACTTAAAAATTGCTTCAAGATATTTGAATAGTATTTTCAGACTCTGTGTACTGTGTTGTGTTGAATTGTCTCATGCAGACAATTGTCTATGTATTGGTGTATCGCTACTTTTTTGTTGTCTGCAAGATCCCACTGAAACAATGGAGAACAGCAGTTGTGATCTTCTAAACATCGATGAAGAACTGAAAGTTTTGGAAGAACAGACACTAAAGCTTCACATTCGCTACAGGCATCTGAAAGCCCTGAAGCTCTGGTATGATGGAGCAGGGCGTTCTGAGCTACTTTTCCCCTTCCAGCAATTGCCTGGCTCCTCCTGAAGTCGGTGAGTATTGCTTTTACCTCTGCAGCCACTCACAACAGAGTGTGGGAACAGCAACGAAAAAAGGGACCTCAACCTCAAGCACTCAGAGAAGCACCCATGTTACAATTAAGCAGCAGTTTTGAAACTCTAAACTCTGAGGCCAGTTGCCCACCAAAGTGCTATTGTTATCTTGAGGAACTGCATCATACCAATCCTGGATTGTGCACCTTCTGGCCGGAAGACATCTGTGTTCTGCTTTCCTGGGATGCGTGTTCAGGACTTTACAAAAATGCTCCATCTGTATTTGTGAAGCATAAAGATGTTGGCACTGTGGTTTTTCACATGCGAAGAAACAATATTCACAATTGCTGGTCAGAAGTGCTGAAAGAGGACTTTGAATCATTGCTGCACATCACTCATAATGGGACCTAGGAGTCAGCTGCATAGATTGTCACCTGTGGACCACTTCATATGCTCAAACATTCAGATGAGATCTTTAGCCAGTTTTTTTTCTCCTCAATACCTGGTTGATGACCTTCTGTGCTGAGCACGACCTTGCATTTGTCAATAATTTTGATTTTGTTCAGTGAGTAACAGCAGTTTTATCAGAAAAGAAGGGCTACATCCAAACTGGCAAGACCCCTAGGGCCTCTCAAACAATATAGCTAAGGTAATCAGTTTTGACTATTTGAAATCATTCTTATTACTAATGTGTATTATATTTAGAATCTAGCCAAGTTGGTCACTGAATTGTCTGAACATGTGTTTTATATTAAGCCACATGTAACCAGAAGTAAACATATTAAGAGCATTATGTGGAAAGGGATTAATGTCTACAATTTAATAAATATCCATGTCATTAACTGATGAAATATTTTGCCGAACTAACTGACTTATAAAACAACCTTACATAGCATCAGTGCTCTAACTAGTAAGTCATTCTATGTAAAGAATAATGATTTAAACTGTCTATATAGCCTAGACCTGTTAACTGTAAACCCATGTTAGGATATGATCATTCTGCAGTGGCTTCAACTATAGGTCTGCACTATATCAGCACTATAGTAACGGACTATGTTCTAACTAAAAGTTCCGGACAAAGTATTGCTGAATGTATGAGTAGTTAGTTTCCTCAAGCTAAATAGGATAAAAACTGAAATCTTAGCTGTCAGTAAAAATGGAAATAGGATATTAGAAATAAACTTAATCCCTTAGCATTAAAGTGAAGGCAGAAGTAAAGAATTTAGGTGTAATCATGGAGTCTGCTCTGCGTGGGTTTCCTCCGGGTGCTCCGGTTTCCTCCCACAGTCCAAAGACATGCAGGTTAGGTGCATTGGCGATTCTAAATTGTCCCTAGTGTGTATTTGATGTGTGTTTGGTGTGTGTGTGTGGGTGCCCTGTGGTGCGCTGGCGCGCCCTGCCCAGGGTTTGTTTCCTGCCTTGCGCCCTGTGTTGGCTGGGATTGGCTCCTGCAGACCCCCGTGACCCAGTAGTTAGGATATAGCGGGTTGGATAATGGATGGATGGATGGATTCTGACCTAAACTGTAACTCGCATATTAACCAGGTTAGTGGGACTACATTTTTCCATTTAAAGAACAATGCAAAATTAGATCTCTTATAACATTACAAGATACTGAGAAATTAATTCAAGCTTTTGTTTTCAGTCGGTTAGATTACTGTAATGCACTCCTAACTCAACTACCTATGAAAGACATAAATTGGTTGCAATTAGTGCAGAGTGCAGCAGCCAAAATCTGAGAAGGTCAGGTCAGGTTGGGGAGCAGGCACTGGTATGGCACGTTGCTGCACCCACCCAACAACAAAAGAGATCGGGACCCTACTTAGCAACCCCCAAGGCAAACTCATGGTCCAGTCCCACCCTCCGGAAATGACCCTCTATGTGCCGCAGCCAGGTGTTACTTTGGCATCCCTCCAACAATGAGGATCCCGTGAGCCGGATCACCCTCTGGGAATCATGCCACATGGTTGTAAGTGCCGTAACTGACGCTCCCTCACAGTGCAGGTAATGTGCCTCATTCGGGACTCCATGAGCAACCACTCATTCGACACAAAGTCAAACCAGTGGTGCTCAAGGATTCTCCAAAAAGTCACCGCGCTAAAGGAGTCCAGTCTTTGTCTCAGGTCACTGGATAGCGTCATGTCTCACAACCATATAGCAAGACAGGAAGCAGCAGGACTCAAGACTTGGACCTTCATCCTTTTGCATAGATATTGGAAGCGCCACACACCCCTTTCCAGCAACCTCATGACCCCCCATGCTTTCCCAATCCGTCTACTGACTTCATAGGAAGAGTCACCAGAGACATGACTGTCACTGCCAAGCTAAGTAAATTTCTCAACAAGGTCGACACTCTCTCCACAAACAGACACACTGCTGATGGCTGTGCCCAAGAGGTCATTAAAGGACTGGGGCCTCATGTATAACGCCGTGCGTAGAATTCACACTATAACATGGCATACGGACAAAAGTGGAAATGTGCTTGGGCACAAAAAAATCCAGATGCATAAATCTATGTGTATGCCAACTTCCACCTTCTTCCGCTACATAAATCCCAGTCAGTGTGAAAAGTAATGCACGTGCACGCGCCTATTGTCCTGCCCCAACTCCTCCCAGAATTACGCCTCCTTTGAATATGCAAATCAATATAAATAGCCCTTAAGCTCAGCCTTCTGTGAAAAGACAATGGCAAAAGCACAGGGGAAAATAGAAGAATGTCAGCGAATACCTAGTGGAGGCAAGGAAAAACTTATTATTTGTTAGTTTAAACAGTGGTATAATCAACAAAAGGAAGTTGATCGAGTGACATAGAGTGTCGGAGAAACTCGAAATTTCAAGTTCACAAAGTCGCATAGTGCTGAAATAAAAAAGAAGCGGTCAGATATCAAAGTCACCACGAAAAGGCGAGTCGTAGCCCACCGTCTGAGTGTCATATGAAAGTTTATTAGGGTACAGAGAAAAAAAAATAGGCACACAGTGGGGAAAAAAGCACGAAATGTCAACTTAATTTCGAAATTTTCACTTTAATCACGTAGTTTATTTTGTCTTTAAAGTAGAACATAAACTTCATCTTAAAATCGTTTAATTTACTAGTTTCTCAAATCCCATCATAACTAAAGTAGCACGTTAAATGCTTTGTTTTGTATTTGATCTTCTATGTGCACTACCTGCTTCTTAAATGGGCTTTCTCTTCCTCCGACAGGACACAGAATCCATTACATTCATTATATTACAGCTCTTGGAATAATTAAAATACTGAGATGTATATGTGATATCATTTTCATGAAGATATGAGTTAAAAACATGTTATTAAACATGGGAACACGGTGGCGCAGTGATAGTGACGAGCAGGTGCCTCGTCCACAGATTGTTCCTGCCTCCTGCAAGATGCTTGACGCGCCATGCGCGACCTTCGATGAAATAATTTATTGCAGCAGTACTGTCTCTTTCAAAAGTACTAACCCTCCAATTTCTGTCCTTCCTTTTCTTTCTCCAAGTAACCAATCGCCACACAATCAGCTCTGTAATAGATGTAAGCTTAGAACGCCGATTCTTCAAAACTTTTTAAGGAACATTGAAATATCTTCGTAATACATGTTTAATTATTCTATCCATCTGTCTTTCCGCAGAGTCACGCCAACCCCAACAAGAATACAGCGTGCGGCAGGAACAATCGGGGCGCCAGCTCATCGCTGATGCTGCGACACTGTGTCCTCACATGTTTAATTATTAACAATATAGATTATTTAAATGACATTAACATTTTATCTGTATAATGTAATAAACATATTTTGCTGCATTTCATCTTAAAAATGATATCATCATCATATGTATATATGCGCTTTATAAAGTGGCGCAGGTTGTGCAATATTATAACTGTATCGCAAGTTTACAGTGAAGTAATTGTACCTGTAAGTACAAACAGTTCTATAAGGAGCATTTGATGGACTGATTGAGTGCGTTTATAGTTCTTGGGATGAAACTGTTTCTGAACTGCGAGGTCTGTACAGGAAAGGCTCTGAAGTGTTTGTGCATGGCTGAGGCAGCATGTGCTTGATGCTGTATACCGATAATTCTCTTTCTGATCAGCTGCTCCGAGTGGTGCAGTGAGAGTAACAACACTAAAGAAGCTATGGTATTTGGAATAGTTTGGCCATTCTGTGGACCATTATATTGTTACAGGTTAATTACAATCAGATGCCTTAAACTAATAAACAATATGCGTCAGGGATGTGGGTCTGAAAAAGTAAGGGAAACCACACTGGAACAGCAGCACTGCTTTGATGCTGGGTCCCACCAGTTTGCAAAACCGAGCGGAGAACTTGCGTACGCCAGGGTTTGAGCTATCGTGATGTGCGTGGCTTTGCGCCAAATTTAGGTTTTATACATCGCAATTTGAGCATGGAAATGGGCATACGCAACATTTTTGTGTGTACGCACCTCCTATGCATGATGCCTCTGAATCTTGGTTTTTATCCATTTTGTGATATTTTAACTGGGTATCTTATAACGGGAATGTCCTTTATCATTTACTTATAAGGGTGCCTCAAGAATACAGAGCACCATTAATGTTTAAATATTGTAAGAATCAGAGAAAGGACAGAGAAGAGGGGCTACACAGCATCTGAGCAATGTGGGAAAGATTGAAGGGGTCAGGTATTTTCATCTAAGCAGATATGATTCGAAATCTGACTAGCATATGTATAATGGATGTCAGCCGTTACTTTTAAATATGCACTTTAACAAGGGCATGAAGGCCTAAGTGGAAGCTGAGTAAAGATTCATTTTGTCCAAATATTGGAAAACATTTCCTTAAGAACAATATGCACAATCAACCTACCGCTTGGTGTAAAGGACTCTTAACATCTCAGTGTGGCATTTTCATTCTAGTTTTTTTCTTCTATATAATTATCATTTCTCTCAGTAAAAATAAAAAAAAGTATGTTATGCAGATAATGAAACACTAATGTAATATACAAAAATATACTAAAAAAGTATAATGCACAATGTAGTGCAAAAATGATGATACAGTATTTGACAGATGTAGTGTTAGACAAAAGCAAATGTAAAATTAGGTGGCAGGTACAGTTTGGTAGTAAAAAGTGTTTTTGAATCTGCTGTTAAAGGGTTCAGACCCAGAAAAGTCTGGACTTCTTCTTTCGGCTACTCCTGTTAGGGGTTGCCAAAGCAGATCATCTTCTTCCATATGTTTCTGTCCTCTGCATCTTGTTCTGTTACACCCAACACCTGCATGTCCTCTCTCACCACATCCATAAATCTTCTCTTAGGCCTTCCTCTTTTCCTCTTTCCTGGCAGCTCTATCCTTAGCATCCTTCTCCCAATATACTCCGCATCTCTCCTCAGCACATGTCCAAACCAATGCAATCTCGCCTCTGACTTTGTCTCCCAACTGTCTAACTTGAAGTGACCCACTAATGTCCTCATTTCTAATCCTGTCCATCCTCATCACACCCAATGCAAATCTTAGCATCTTTAATTCTGCCACCTCCAACTCTGTCTCCTGCTTTCTGGTCAGTGCCACCGCGTATCCAACCCATATAACATAGCTGGTCTCACTACCATCCTGTAGCTCTTCCCATTCATTCTTGCTGATACCTGTCTGTCATAAATTACTCCTGACACTCTTCTTCACCCATTCCACCCTGCCTGCACTCTCTCTTTCACCTCTCTTCCACAATCCCCTTTACTCTGTACTGTTGCTCCCAAGTATTTAAACTCCTCCACCTTCTCCAACTCTACTTTCTGCATCCTCACCATTCCACTGACCTCTCTCTCATTTACACACATGTATCCTGTCTTGTTCCTACTGACCTTCATTCCTCTCCTCTCCAGAGCATATCGCCACCTCTCCAGGGTCTCCTCAACCTGCTCCCTACTATCAGACTATTTACAGATCACAATGTCATCAGCAAACATCATAGTCCACGGGGACTCCTGTCTAATCTCATATGTCAACCTGTCCATCACCATTGCAAATAAGAAAGGGCTCAGAGCCGATCCCTGATGTAATCCAACCTCCACGTTGAATGCATCCGTCACTCCTACAGCAGACCTCACCACTGTCATATTAGACAAAGTTCACTATTAAATGGCACTCTATTAAATTAAGGTGCTTTCTTTTCAGCTGCCATCTCTGCTCCCTCTTAATTCAGTCTCAAGAATATGAAGGTCTGGAGCCTGTCCAAGCAGCATTATGCACAAGACAGGACCCCAGTCTGTACAGGACCCCAATCATTCACACAGGACAAAGCTTGAATTGTCATTTAAGCTAATGCAGGGGTGTGGGGGGGACAGACTACTCAGTTAAGAACTCATACAGACACAGGAAGAACATGCAGACACCACACACACACATTGAGCAGGCATGGAAGTCAAACCTAGGATGCTGGGACAGCAGAGCATCTCCATGTCTAAGGCTTGACGTTTTATTGCAGTGAAGTGTGCAGTCATTACTCCCAGATCCATTGTCACTGTAGATTGAGGTGCAGGTGTCCAGTTTTGAAATTTAAAGCCAATGTGGCTGTTCATTTAGAGTTTTATTTTATCTGTGCCTTCCTTGCACTGTACAGAGTGTGATGTTCTTAATGGTCTTCATAAAATGGATTGGGTCAGACTTAGAAAATGAGGCTGTACCATGAAATGATACACCGTTTTTAAAAAATGAGATACATGGGATTTCCTCTGGAAGATAACAAGATAGTTTATATTTTCTTTTATTGGTTTAAATTTCTTTTCAATTATGATGGTTCAGCTTTGGCTATGATGAAGACAGAATTTAGATGTGTGCTTTCATATTTGCAGATATAAAAGATATAAAGAATATTCAAAGACTGCTTAGTATCTGTGTGAACAGAGCTGCTACACTGAAGAAAATTCCATTGGTGGCTACAATTAACCATGAGCTACTCAAGGTCAGTTGTGAATGATTTGGAAAGCAATGCGAAGTCCCCGTATCACAGGTATTGAGCAGAAAGCAAAAGCCTGATTCTGCTTTGCAATGAAAGCAGTGCGCTGTGAACACTGCCGACGAACATTTCATACCAAGGTCTGCGAAGTAGAGCACAGAGCCGTCTCTCCTCCACCATTGCCAGAGCGTACATGCACAGTTGTTGTGATCGGAGTCATCAGACTTCTTCTGGATACCAGGCAGGCGACAGCTCTCTTTCTCTCTCTGTCTCTCTCTGTTCTTTGTTTTGGGACAACTTTCTTTTTTTATGATTAACCAACTTATTTAATTATTATTAATGATAATGTTAAGATGTGGACTCTGGCTTGATACTGTAAATCTTAAATGAATTGTTAAATTGAAGATATGCTGCTGTCTTCGCAGACACAGACCCGAACGGTCAGCCCGTGTCAACTGCTCTTTGGACGTGTTGGGATCTTGAAAGTTACCACAGTGTAAGCAAAGAGGTAATTAATTTCTCTCATTATGATATTTTTAATAGTTATAAAGCTTTAATTTTATATCTTAAAGTAATTAAGCATATTTAGCAAAATGCACTATGTAATGTGAGGGTGTTGTCAAGTAACCTAGGGCAGCTGAGACAGAAACGCAAGCAGATTACAATAAGCTCCTAGGCCAGGAAACCATACAGTATGTTTTATGTATGGAATGAGAAAGGAAGCTGCCTTCAGTTTCTATGCTGATAAAGAAAGGAGCTGAAAATGGCAAATCTCACACACGATGCTGGAAGTGAATGATCTGTGTATACCAGGGGTCGCCAGCTTCGGTCCTGGAGGACCACCGTGGCTGCAGGTTTTCATTCTAACCCTTTTCTCAATGAGTGACCTGTTTTTGCTGCTAATTAACTCGATTGGAACTAATTTTAATTAACTTGTTCTTGAAGACTCAGACCCCTTAATTGTTTCTTTTTCCTTAATTAGCAGCCAAACAATAATGAGATACAAAATGAGCTAAAACAACTGGTATCCATCATATAATATCTGAAAATAAAGAACGATGAAGATCTCAGGAATGTTGGTTTGCATCATTTCCCCAAAACATTTTAATACTGCTCTTAGAAAGAGAAAAACTATTTCAGAAATATCTGCTAATGCACCACGAGAGCAGCAACAAGCCATGAAATTAAAGAACGGGTTTAATTAACAACAAGAATCGGCACCTCATTAAGCAGCTGGTTGGAGTGAGATTAGTTGGAGTTTGAGGCCCTGACTTGGTTGGTCTTTTTTTGGCTCACTCACTTCACAATTCATTTCTGTTTGGATACAATTTAAGGAAAGAAATGAAGCAACTCAGAGGAATGATGAAGAAATCTTAAATTTAATTTACTGTAAGTGAATTCACAATTATATATGCTTGCTTATAATTTAGTATGGTTCATTTTGCCCTCTGTCCATCTAGCAATTGGAAGCAGCCAATTATGATAAGAAAGTTCTTATAATGTAAGTAATCTAATTTTGTACCTTTTATTTGTGTATAAAAAGACCTCAACTAGCAGAAAAGCGGGATGCATCTTGTTACAGCGTCCTGTAATAGCAGCGCTCCCTCTTCGAAGAGAGTAGAATGGTATATGATTTAAACTTTCTCCTGCCTGTTTTCTCTTTGACGTCAGCCAGGGGGTGACAGTTATTACTATCACAATGGCTAGCTATGTCTATAACGCTGGCGAATGAAGGAGACTATGAATTTGTAAAGAGGGAAATATTCAATGTTCTTCTACTTAACTGACAGCTCTGTGATCATCGCTGACTGTGGCACCTTATGGCAGAAGCAGCTCGTTCAAAGATGGAAAGAATACAGAGCAAGGATAAAGCAGGGCCATCTTAACGTATGGGCACAATGGGCACTGGCCGGGAGCATAGGGGCCCATGAAGTTTCTGATGCCTACGCGTGTTTCTGTTTTGCTATCAAAACGGGGGCCCCAGCACATTATTTTGCCTGGAGGCCTGTGATGCTGGTATGACGGCCCTGGATAAAGGTAAGGTGGAAACGACCCAGAACTGGCCTGTCTCCATAAATGTGGAATGTTTGATCGCCTTTAAATAAGCTGAATGAGCTTTTGTGTGTTATGTGAGTCACAGACTGTTCCTGGTACTGTGGCATTTGTTTATTGCAGAGAAGCAGCTTAAACGTATTTCACATGCGATTTAATGCAGGACAGTCTTCAGCTGATATGATCGGACAGAGTGGTAAAAGGAGGAGAGGCTCTGGACACTTAAGAAGGAGATGTGAACACATTTAAAGCCGATATGTGTGTCCCTGACTTTGAAAGAGTGACTGAATTTGTTCACATTGCTGCCTAGGAGTGGTGGCATCATCTTGTTGATGTTTATTTTTTAAACTCTGACACAAAATGATGAGTAATTCTAGCGGCATGTTCCGTTTTTGGACACAACAGGCTACACCTGCTTTATTCAAATATTAACACCTTCAAACGAACATCTGGAAAGGTGTGACCATCTTACTGCCATCGAGAGCCCTGTCATTGAATGCAGCAGTTCTCCAGTATCCAAGCCAGAAGTTCTTATGTGTGTTTGGGGAGTTCTTGTTTGTTTTATTACTTATATATTATTTACATATTCTCTCTCTCTCTCTCTCAAGCTTCTGTAAAGTTCTAACTTCCCCTTGGGAACAAATAAAATACATCTATCTTTTTTTGTGGACACATTAGTTTGAATGGGTATTGATGACCAAGGATGCCAATGGGTTGGGTCAGCATTTGTCCCAGACACAGGGCTTATGAGGGGCCCAAGACGGTCTGTACGGAAATTCTTTGTTTTTGTAATGGTGCATCAGTATTAGCAAGAGTGGTGACAGCAACTGTGTGCGGCCACAGAAGGCAGAATGACTGTTATGCAAATCAGCTCGCTGCTCCTAGTGCCCCACTGCCATCCATAGGATAGAAGCAGGATCCCACTGCAGCCCTTCTAAAGACAGAGGTCTGAAATCCATGACACATTACATACTTAAGTGCAACAACGAATCAAGAAACACTGAAAGGTCTTGTCTGTCGAATAAGAGCTTGCACATGAAGAAGTGAGCTTCGTGAAAATCATGAATGACTTTGTAATTACTAAAGCATGAACAACAACAGCATTTATTTATATAGCACATTAATACAAATAATGTAGCTCAAAGTGCTTGAAGGTGAATTCTGGAAAAGTTCTGCAAGTGTGGTTATATAGGACCGGTTATTTACTATATTTGTTTTACATGATGTTAATGATATTTTCTTGCATTTGTTTTGCAGTGTTAATATATAGAGAAGGCCAGAAGGAGTTGCATTGCATCTTTGTGGACCTGGAGAAAGCATATGACAGGGTGCCTCGAGAGGAGCTGTGGTATTGTATGAGGAAGTCGGGAGTGGCAGAGAAGTATGTAAGAGTTGTACAGGATATGTACGAGGGAAGTGTGACTGTGGTGAGGTCTGCGGTAGGAGTGACGGGTGCATTCAATGTGGAGGTGGGATTACATCAGGGATCGGCTCTGAGCCCTTTCTTATTTGCAATGTGATGGACAGGTTGACAGATGAGATTAGACAGGAGTCCCCGTGGTCTATGATGTTTGCTGATAACATTGTGATCTGTAGCGAGAATAGGGAGCAGGTTGAGGAGACTCTGGAGAGGAAAGGAATGAAGGTCAGTAGGAACAAGACAGAATACATGTGTGTAAATGAGAGGGAGGACAGTGGAATGGTGAGGATGCAAGGAGTAGAGTTGGTGAAGGTGGATGAGTTTAAATACTTGGGATCAACAGTACAGAGTAATGGGGATTGTGGAAGAGAAGTGAAAAAGAGAGTTCATTCAGGGTGGAATGGGTGGAGAAGAGTGTCAGGAGTAATTTGTGACAGACAGGTATCAACAACAGTGAAAGGAAAGGTCTGCAGGACGGTAGTGAGAGCTGCTTTGTTGTATGGGTTAGAGACGGTGGCACTGACCAGAAAGCAGGAGACAGCTAGAGGTGGCAGAGTTAAAGATGCTAAGATTTGCATTGGGTGTGACGAGGATGAATAAGATTAGAAATGAGTACATTAGAGGGTCAGCTCAAGTTGGATGAATGGGAGACAAAGACAGAGAGTTGAGATTATGATGGTTCAGACATGTGCAGAGGAGAGATGCTGAGTATATTGGTAGAAGGATGTTAAGGATAGAGCTGCCAGGCCAGAAGAAAAGAGGAAGGCCTAAGAGGAGGTTTATGGATGTGGTAAGAGAGGACATGCAGGTGATGGATATAACAGAACAAGATGTAGAGGACAGGAAGATATAGAAGATGATCCACTGTGGCGACCCCTAACGGGAGCAGCCGAAAGAAGAAGTTTAACAGTGTTAACAAAATACAACCTGATAAGTATTGCATTTGGGTTGAAATGTTCCATGCACGTTGGTAATGTTTTGCATTTCTTTTTTGTCATGTTATAAAATAAATATTGATGATGCTCTGTTAGTAACGGTGTTGTTAATAGCTAATATGCTGTGAGGCAGAGGACGGACTCCTTAGTACATGTTATTTATGTGTATTTTATGTTTTCCTGTTGTTTTTGTTCAATCTGAACCATTATTTTTCCATGTATTTTTGTGATTACTGTTGCTTTTGTTTATTTTTCTGTAATTAAATACTGTCTTTTTAAATATGTGTCCATTCCTTGTGTTCTGTGGGTGGAACCCCCAAGAGTTGGGGCCACCCTGATGTCACACCTGGGGGACTTCCAGCCGTTTCATTGAAAGTTGTAGGAGTCGTTACTGTAAGTATTGTTTTTGGTTAACTTTTCTGGCTTTGCCGATGTTGTGATGTGAAATTTTGCATACAAGTTGATAAATATTTTGTATGTCTTTATTTGTCTGCGGTGGATTGGCACCCTGCCCGGGATTGGTTCCTGCCTTGTGCCCTGTGTTGGCTGAGATTGGCTCCAGCAGACCCCCGTGACCCTGTGTTCGGATTCAGCGGGTTGGAAAATTGATGGATGGATGTCTTTATTTGTAACTTAGACAAAGCAATGTAATGTTAGTGTTACATTATTGATAATAACAGCAATGGTTTGATGGTTAAGAACCTCTTCCCACTTTTTAGGAATAAGTCTCTTTGTAATTTTACAACAGGGTTGGGGGAAGTGCCTCAAACAAGTTTGGGTAATATTTCTCTGCTTAAGTCTCTTAGTCAACCCCCACAGGAAAGCCAGGCTACCATTGCTGCCAAGCTTTATCTTAACATATGGTTTTGGGAGCAGGTGTGAAGGTGTTCCATTCCCCCATTGGTCTGAAGTATGGCTGTTTGGAACTGGTTTGTATCAGAAGCCTTTAACTCTTTTAGGGCTAATTTTTTTTTTGTTTCTTTTCTCCCAGGGCTGAATATTTTTCCAAAAACTAACATTTTTTAAAAAAGAACACAAAGCAATTGTTTAACATATCAAATCAACAAAAAATATTTACTTTTGACAAATGTTACTGTCTTGCATGTTGTATGAGCCTGCATACTCTATGATTTCACATACATATCACATACACTTTACACAGCAAAGTCTGATCTCGCTCAAAGCAGCCAATTTCAGTCATTGCCACATTGCACTCCTTACAATATGTGTTGCTTTGGTGCCTATTTTTCAATTGTCTGTTGCTGCACTTTCTCACATATATTGTTAGTGTGTACTGTAGAGAGACAAGTCACCCATTTGCCATCGTGCCATGCCGCTGCCACCAAGTTTTCTGCCTGTATGAAAACCGTATTGTCACCTCTTTTCATCTTCTGAAACTTTACGAACTTTATGTATGGCATTATAGCCTGGCTCACCCCATGGGATTTGCTTCTGTTTATTACAGAAGTGAATAAAACTTTGCAGCAGCACGTACCTAAGCCACCAGGGGACAAAACACGTTTGGACCAATGCTCCCTGAAGTTATATCTCCAGTTCTGTCCCATCTCTATTTGTAATGCCACAGCGCGCTTCATCTCGTCTTTCGTTGTGGGTTTCCACTTTGAAAAACGAGAATGCGATGCAAACGCAGCCTGCGATTCAAAAAAAATCTCTGCCTACCTGTTTGTCTCGTCTGACAGTAGCTGAAAAGCAGCATCAGGATAGAGCAGCCTGAAGTACTGCAGCTGGTGATCTGTCGTGTCCAACAGCAAGCCATGCCATCTTGTAAACTCCGGTAGCCAGATTGGCTCTCAACGGATCAATGTATGTGTATTTATCCCATGCGAACCTTGCCGTAGATGCATCGGCTGCGCGAAGGCACTCAACTGGCAGCAGATCCGCTGGCGCGGCATCGGCTGGTGTCTGATCAGCTGATGCCTGCTTCTCACTCTCTTGCTCGATCTCCTGATCACTGCCAATAAAATCCGATTCTGAAAAATCAAATGTCCGACTCCACGATAATGCGCAAAACATCGTCTGCCGAGTGTTTTCTTTATGCACTTGCTTCGCTGCCTTTTCACATGTCGGTACCATCTTGCCATTGTTTACAATTCGCAACTCATGCACACGCATGGTTTAGTTGCCGAGTCAACGAGTCTAGCATTCCTCCAAGCACAGAGGGAATGCCTGTGACGTGACAGTGAGATTTGTCGCCATTAACAGCTGATTGTCGCCCCCTATCCCTGGATGTCGACTTTTGTCGACATTCGCCTTCAACCCCTCCTGTCAACAAAAGTCGACATCCGCCCTAAAAGAGTTAAGTACCATGATGTCCTTTTGGCTATAGGGGTTGGACAGAAAAACTAAAAATTTTCTTGCTTTACCCCTCGCTATCTCTCTCTCTCTTACCAAACTGATGAAAGACCATCTCACACCATGAACTGAAAAGGACAACACAATGAAGAGCACAGCTTGGCAGCCATATTGAGACAGGCATGCGGCCTGTTCTGAAGAGAGCTGACCACCAATGATGCCTTAACTAGAGACATTTTAAGTAACTACAAGTCTGTGTGCCGCCTGAAACTACACATCAACATTTATCAGGTTGTATGGTTGCCAGTATTCAAATGTACTTTGCATATTGTTATTATTTATGAATATTATCAATAAGACATTATTTAAATTGTAACTTAACTCCTGCTTGTCTTTTACTACACCTAACTGCCTGAGGTTATAGATGTAGGAGGGAAGGTGGGGAGAAGTTATATGGTACAAAACCTTATAAACAGTGGTAAGTCTGGGAGATCTGAGGCATTCTGACAAAGGCTACATATTAATAATACAAAAGTGGAAAGTACAGTAAAATATTACTCTACCAAAACAAAACAGTTGATTTCTGTCTTTGTCTTTGGATTCTGAGTATTGGATTATGGATTGGACTTGTGGGTCTTTGACGCCTTTTTGCCCTTTTTTTAGAGTTTTTTTATGTTTCCTCTCATGTATGTCCGTGATTGCTGATTATGTCAGGTTATCATGTATGCAAAACTAAACTCATAAAGATAGTTTTAATTGTGAATAGTCATTTTTATTTGCATTCATGAACACAATAGAAAAAATATATAATCAGAATGTTTTCATCCTGTCACATTTAAGTATAACATTGAAAAGAAGTTTACTTAAACTTTAACAAATTACATAATTTATTCATGTATATAATGCTTTTCTAAATCAATTTAATTTATTCATGTATATAATACTATTATAAATCAATTTAACATGAACGCATTTATTCAATCTATTTTTTTTAAACGTGTATGTAAAGAAACAACCATACATATTCATTGACTTACTGTATATAACTTCTTTAGTTTTTGTCACTTCTTCATTTTCTTATCTTCATTTGGTGGTCTGGTGTGTCCCTATGAATCATCCAGCAGTAATCTGCCATCACATTGACATCAAATCGTCCCCAGTTTTTTCGTTCCATGTCCTTGATATCCTGATAGAATCTTTAACCCTGCTCTTCACTCCACACTCTAAGATTTTAAGGGAAAATTTCCAAATGCAAATCCAAAATGTGAACTGTGTGACTCATATTGCAACCTTGAAACTTAACAAATATTTTTTTCACAATTTGTTTATAGTGTGCATACAAACTCAGAAATCTGAATGATACCCAAGCCTCTCCTTTCAGGTTACTCATTATGCCATCACATTCTGCATCAGAAGCCAGTTTCCTAATGTCAGGTCTGGCACAAAGGCTCCTGTTCAATTTACCCCCAGACAAACCTGGAAACTTTTGGCACAAATGGTGACCGCTGCTGCAGGGGGATGTGGCCGCCCTTCTGAAACCCCCTCTTAAACAGTTTTGCACTGGGAAATAAACTCACTCTTCTGCTCCTCTTTGTGGGATCAGCTGCAGGCATGCTGGCTTACCGTGCAATTTTTTCCTCACATGGGGCTTTAAAAAATGTAAAAGACAGTGCCACGGTCATTGTGAGGTATCACTCTCCTGTCTTTCTTCCCCCAGATTCCCTCTGCTCTGGCTGATGTTTCCAAGCCGCTGTACCCCCTTGATGAAGAAGACTTAGAGTTCTTTTCAGCAGGAATTGTTGCCGATGCATCAAATTTGACAGTTGTTCCTTGTGAGACCGGATTGCCTCTGAACAGCAATAACATTTCTACTTCTTGGAAAACCTTCTGTACTTTCCAGTGCAAATTGGTGACCCTTGCTTGACAAGTGGTACCAGGTGGGGTGTTGCAGATATGGATCCTCAGTATGCTCCAGAGGTGGACCCTCAGTATGTTCACCCTGCTGTTCAGCCCAGAGACTTGCTTGAGAAGATGGGCCCTACGGGTGACCCAGAGGGTTTCCTCCTCGGCTTTGAGTACACGGCAATGTTGATGCGTTGGGAGAGATGAAACTGTGCTGCCATCATCACCCCGTATTTATCTGGAGATGCCCTGCTGGTCTTGCAAAACCTCCTTCTTGAAATAATTGGAGACTATGAGTTCTTGAAACAGCAAATTCTTCTCTGTACAGCTACGAGCTACCTTGCCAAGACGCGTTCGGTCTGACTTTGGCAGCTTGGCCCTGATTTCCCTATCCGTGCTCAGCTGCAGGTCGGCTTGGCTAAGGTGTGTTGCTCCCAGGTCCCCTCTACGTCTCTGAAGAAAGACGGTTTCAGGGTGTCTGTTCTGTTGGCCGGCTGGGATATCCCTGCTTTGTTGGACTCTGGTAGTGACCTCTGTGTGATCAGACATGACTGGCTGTGGGATACTACGCTGCGTTCATGGTGATGTTAAGAACTATGAGCTGGTGGCTAACAGAGTTGGCCAGGGATCCGGCCTGGAAACTGAAAGTGGGGGAACTCCTTGGATTTTCTCAAGTGGCTGCTTGGTCCTTCATCCTCCTCAGAGGATGTTATTTGTGAGGAATGGACAGGAGTGAGTACTTATGCTCACGGCTCTAGCTTTGCAGACCGGGTCGTTTCACTGCAGGATCACATTTCTAAACTTCCTTCTGTCTCTGTGGAGCACCAGTAGCATGAACAGGACAGCCAGAAATGCTATTATGATTCATTCTGATCTGCATACATTCCTTGCGAAATGGGGCTGGTGAATTGCAAAGTCAGGATACCAGGCAGACGGAAGCCTATGCAGGTTTTCAGTGTTAATCTCTTGAAAGAGTGGCATGAACCCCAGGAGGTGTTGACGTCCGTGGCTGCTATGTCCCAGACGGATGTTGCTATTGGTGACGATTTGACTGACTCGCAGAAAGCAGAGTTGCTGTCTTTGATACGTTGGAACACTGATGTCTTTTCTGCCATGCTGGGCCTGACTGGGCTTGCTGAATATAAGATTGTTATCGAGCTTGGTGTTAAGGTGCAGATGTGCCATTTTCGGATACCCGAGGTGAGGAGGAATGTAGTACACAATTAAGTCAGACAAACTTGCAGTTACTTGAATTGGGTGTTATTCACAAAAGTAAAATTGACTGGGGTAGCCCAATCATTTTAGTTCCAAAACCTGACGGTTCGATTTGGTTCTGTATTGATTTTAGACGCTTAAATGAGGTTTCTAAATTTGATGCTTATCCTATGCCCCATGTTAATGAGTTATTGGAGAAGTTAGGTCAGGCGTAGTATATCTCGCACATTATATTATGAAAGGGTACTGGCAAGTGCCTCCTGAAGCTTCCAGTTGTGAAAAAACAGTGTTTGCCACCCCTGACATGTTGTACGAGCTTACTAGGCTCCTGTTTGGTCTGCATGGTGCCCCATTACTTTCCAGTGTGTGATAGATTGAATTTTGTGCCCCCATTCTGAATATTCCAAGGTGTGTCTTGATGATGTTTGTCATTTTCAATAATGATTTTAATGATTGGCACTCACATTTGGAGTGACTGTAGGCTGTTCTTGACAGCTAACCCTAAGAAATGTAAGTTAGGTATATCTGAAACTTACTATTTGGGTTATTCTATGGACAGGGGGTTGGTTAGGCCTCAGTTAAAGAAGGTGGATGAGGTGCTCAGTTACCCCCATCTGGAAACGCAGAAACAAGTTTGTGCCTTCCTTGGACTTGCTGGTTATTATAGGAAATTCATCCCAAATTTTGCAAATAGAGCTGCTCCTCTTACTGATCTTACAAAGGGTAGAAAGAGCCGCTGCATTGTCTGTGATTGTGAATGGTCTTTCAGTGATTTAAAATCTGCTTTGCCAATGTACCAGGTTTTGAGAATTATTTCATTGAACCAGGCTTAATATGAAGCAGTTGTAGCAGCACTTATTGTGGATCTACTAAGTTACGGCTGATGTAGGTTTGGGCACCAAGCTATAGCCTTTTTCTAGCTGGCCATTTGTTCCATGCCACTCACGAAGAAAGTGGGGGCATCTAATGGCTTCATGTGTTGCTATGCCTCACTACCATTTGTAATTTCAGCTATATTCTGACCATATTATTGAATAAAATCATTGTTTTGCCATAGATTTTAATATTATAAAATATTAAATTCAAACAAATTTTGATCAAAAAAGTTGATATTTAATTAATTGTACGTATAGTGTGTGGTGGAGGCTGGGCTCTTAGCTGGCCAGGACCCTCGACAGTGGAAGGACCGTGGGAGTGTTCAGGGCATTACCTCCCCCCAAGTGTTAGGTGGCAGCGCTGCTTCAGACTCCCACAGTGCTTCGGATTTCCCAATCGGTGCTTCCAGTTGTCCAATAAGAGGAGCCAGCCTCCACTAGTCAGAGCTAGAGTTAGGAGGAAGAAAGATAAAGCTTGCCAGAAGAGGAGTGGAGGCGGAAGGACTGGGAAAAGAAAGCAAAGAAAGAACTGTGTTTGCATACTTTGGTTCTGTACTGTGCTGTGCTCTTTCCCAGCTCCGAATAAAGGGTGTGCTGCACTTGTGTCTCTGCCTGTCTGTGTCAGGGTAGGGCAGCTGTATGTGCCCCTGGTTTCCAGAAGTGAAAACAATCAAAAGTATAACTGACATTTAATTTTTTTTTTTGTGAAACAAATGTTACACGATGAAGCAAAATAGTTTTAATTTTAAAATTCAGTGCCCCCCAAAAATATAAAAATCACATGAAATACATGTAATTCTGACAATGTTCCCCTAGCTGAGGCGTCACCAGATGGATACTCGTTCCTTCATAAGTCTAGAGATTATAGTTGAGGGGGAGGCCTTGGAATAATTCATTGTAACAAAATGCAAATCACTTCTAAAAATTTAGGCGACTTTACATCCTTTGAAGCATTCATTTTAAATATTAAAACAGAATCCAACACAATTATAGTGCTAGTCTATAGACCACCAGGGCCGTATTCATTGTTCATGACTGAATTTAGCAACCTTTTATCTGATTTGGCTATAAATTATGATCACGTAGTACTGATGGGGGATTTTAATGTAGACATTGATGTGGAAACTGACACCTTTAGCAAATGTTTTACTTATTTGTTAAATTCAGTAGGATTCCAGTAGGGTCCAACTCATAATCATAACCACACATTAGATTTAATTATAACTTACAAAGTTGAAATTCAGAATTTAAATATTACTACATTAAATGAAGTTATTTCCAATCACTATTTAATTACGTTTGATTTGGTCCTGCCCTTACCAATACACTCACAGATTAAAACACAGACAGTGAAACATCTGGATTGTAATTCTGCTTCAAAATTTGTAGATACTTTGAGTAAGTTGAGTGTAACTGTGGAAAACCATTTAGATCAGTTAACATCACATTATAATGTGACCTTGAGAGATGTTCTGGACACAGTGGCTCCCCTTAAAACAAAAGTGATCAAAGAACATAGAAACTCTCCCTGGTTTAATGAAAACACTCGAGATCTTAAATTAGAGTGTCAGAAACTGGAGCGCAGATGGAGAACAACAAAGCTGCTGGTCTTTCAAATTGCATGGACAGAGAGTGTTAAAAAATATAAAAGTTTCTCTTTAAAGTTCACTCAGAATACTATTCTACAATAATAGATAGCAATAATAAAAATCCTCGAGTACTGTTTATAACAATGGCTAAATTAACAAATGGGAATTCAGAAAACTTACAGTGCAAAATACCAACAGATATTACCAGTACAGACTTTATGAACTTGTTTAATGAGAAAATTAAAAATGTAAGCTAGCTTGGCAGAAACCTGTATGATATTGCATTCAACACTTTAGAAAATGTAATCCTGTAATTGAGCAGGAAGTCTTGACTTTAATTTCTAAAATGAAACCCACTACTTTTTCCGTAGACCCAGTGGCAACAAAACTAGTAAAAAGTGCAATGGATGTTCTTGTAGCAACTATTCTTAGCATTATTAATAGTTCATTATTGCATGGCACAGTACCTGATGCACTAAAAGTGTCAGTCATTAAACCATCACTTAAAAAGTCAGACCTAGACACACACACACTTAATAATTACAGACCCTTATCAAATTTACCCTTTCTCTCTAAAACACTTGAAAAAGTAGTCGCCAATCTGCTTCAGTCACACCTCACTCATTACAATTTATTTGAGAAATTCCTGTCTGGTTTCCGCACTGGTCATAGTACAGAAACGGCACTAACATGGGTTGTAAACGACTTTCTGATATCCTCTGATGAAGGAAACTCCACTGTAATTATGTTGTTAGACTTAAGCGCAGCATTTGACACCATTGACCACTCTATTTTACTGCACAGGCTAGAAAATGATGTTGGCCTTACAGGCAATGTGCTCGCTTGGTTTAGTTCTTATTTATCAAATCGATTCCAATATGTACAGAAATGTGCTGACAGTACTCCTTCATTATACATTATATATTTGAATTCATTATACAGCCTTAAAAGGCTGGTGTCCTTCAACATCTGCAATAAGATGCTGCAGATGTTCTACCAGACGGTTGTGGTGAGCGCCCTCTTCTACAAGGTAGTGTGCTGGGGTGGCAGCATTAAGAAGAAGGACGCCTCATGCTTGGACAAACTGGTGAGGAAGGCAGTCTCTATTGTTGGCATGGAGCTGGACAGCTTGACATCTGTGGCAGAGTGACGGGTGCTCTGCAGGCTCCTATCAATTATGGAGAATCCACTGCATCCACTAAACAGTGTCATCTCCAGACAGAAGAGCAGCTTCAGCGACAGACTGCTGTCACCGTCCTGCTCCACTGACAGACTGAGAAGATCGTTCCTCCCTCAAACTATGCGACTCTTCAATTCCACACGGGGGGGTAAACGTTAACATTTAACATTATACAAAGTTATTGTCTGTTTTTACCTGCATTTTTATTTCTCTTTAATTTAATATTTTCTTTATCAGTATGCTGCTGCTGGAGTATGTGAATTTCCCCTTGGGATTAATAAAGTATCTATCTATCTATCTATCTATCTATCTATCTATCTATCTATCTATCTATCTATCTATCTATCTATCTATCTATCTATCTATCTATCTATCTATCTATCTATCTATCTATCTATCTATCTATCTATCTATCTATCTATCTATCTATCTATCTATCTATCTATCTATCTATAAGTGAGACATGGTGTCCCGCAGGGCTCAGTACTGGGACCTTTACTGTTTTCACTTTACATGCTTCCACTGGGATCTATCATTAGGAAACATAATGTTAATTATCACTCATATGCAGATGACACTCAGTTATACTTTTCTTTTAGATCAAGTGAAGTTTTTCCAGTGTTGTCTTTAATTAGATGTGTTAGTGAATTAAAGAAGTGGATGCATGAGAACTACTTGTCTTTAAACACAGAAAAAATGGACATGTTAATTGTTGGAGGGAATGACGCTGATCACAACAATATTTTGTCATCATTTAACTCAGTTGGAATCCCAATTAATTTTACTGAATCAGCCCGGAATCTAGGAGTTATCTTTGACTCTAGCATGTCATTTAAAGCGCATATTACAAAGTTGTCCAAAACATGTTTCTTCCATCTTAAAAATGTTTGGAAATTAAGGCGCTTTCTAAATAAACAGGATTCTGAGAAATTAATTCATGCATTTATTTCTAGTAGGATTGTTCAAACTGTTCTCTATACAGCCTCCAGTTAATCCAAAATGCTGTGGCAAGAATTATTACAATATCAAGAAAATACAAACACATAACTCCAGTTCTTAAATCCTTACACTGGTTCCCAGTTAAGTTTAGGGCAGATTTTAAAATCCTCCTTTTAACATATAAAGCCTTAAATTGCCACGGTCCATCTTACTTACACTCATATTTGAACTTAACTTCGTTTGGCGAAAATAAAAAACATTCTTTCCAAAGATCAATTTACAACAGTAATCCACTCCTTTATTACAACCCGATTGGACTATTGTAATTCGTTGTATGTTGGTGTTAGCCAGTCCACCCTGTCTCGGCTCCAGCTGGTGCAAAATGCTGCTGCACGCCTTTTAACTGGCACGCGAAAGAATGAGCACATTACCCCTGTATTATCCTCACTGCACTGGCTGCCTGTTCAGCTTAGAGTTCATTTTAAGATTCTTTTATTTGTTTTTAAGTCCTTAAATGGGCTTGCTCTGCCCTACCTCGCTGAGATGCTGCATATGCACTCTCCTTCCCTCTCACTCAGATCAGCTGGTCAGCTGCTTCTGGATGTGCCTAGGACTCAGCGAAAGCTCAGGGATGATAGGGCTTTTTCCGTTGTGGCTCCAAGGCTCTGGAATTCACTGCCGATCCACATTAGACAGGCCTCCTCACTGCCCATTTTTAAGTCTGCTCTTAAGACTTACCTTTTTGGTTTGGCGTTTGATCCTGTGTGAGCAGTTGATTTTACTCTGTTTTAACTCTGTTTAGTTGTGTTTACTATGCTTTAATTAGTTTCATTTATTGTATTTTATTTACTTATTTATTATTTTGTTTTTGTTTAAAATTTATTCTAGCCTATGTTCAGCACTTTGGTCAGTGGCTGTTGTATGTAAAGTGCGACTTGACTTGACTTATCATGACTTACAAACCAGAGCACACATTAAGATGCCGGTCTACTTATGATTCTAAGGATTAATAAAATAACAATGGGAGGTCGAGCTTTTAGTTACAAAGCCCCTAAACTGTGGAATGGTCTGCCTGCTACTATAAGAGATGACCCATCGGTCTCAGCTTTTAAATCCCGGCTGAAGACTCACTACATCAGTTTAGCATATCCTGACTAGAGCTGCTGATTAACTGTACAGACTGCATCTCTGTTGTTGGTCATTTGCACTAAAACATAAGTAACATGATAGTCATAATTTCTTACTAACCCTCACCTATTCTGTTTCTCCTCTCGGTACTCGGCCCACCTGCCAAGTTGTTTTGCCTGCCTAAGGTAAAGTCACCTCTGATGGAGGATCACAGGAATCTTGGGGTAGAGAGGTCCTTTCATCAGATTGGCTGGCCCAGCACTGGAATGGCCAAATGGAGGCAGCTTGATGGCTGAGGTCTCCAGGACAAATCCAAATCCTATTATGTGATATCATCTACTGCTGAATTCTGCTCTGTACTTGTAATATTTTAATTTTACTATTATATTGTATTGAGGATTACTTGTGTTCAGTTCTGTGTATTGTATTGTATTGACCCCCTTCTTTTTGACACTTACTGCACACCCAACCTACCTGGACAGGGGTCTCACTTTGAACTGCCTTTCCCAAGGTTTCTTCCATTTTTTCCCTACAAGGGTTTTTTTGGGAGTTTTTCCTTGTCTTCTTAGAGAGTCAAGGCTGGGGGGCTGTCAAGAGGCAGGGCCTGTTAAAGCCAATGCGACAATTCTTGTGTGATTTTGGGCTATACAAAAATCAATCAGTCCTCAAGTTATATTGACCTTAACAGCAGGAGTTAACATCATAGCACAGCAAATCAAAGATTTCGTGCCCCTTTTGGATCAGACATTTAGGAACCCACCTGAACTGATCATCCAGCAGCATATTACCACCATTACTGTTGCTCATGAGTCTTTCAGCAAGAAGTTAGCACAGACCGTCTAAAACCCTGAAGTTCGGCATGAAATGATTGTATATATGCAAAATATGTTAAGATTTTTCAGTAACAAAAACAAAAGAAAACGAGGAATACTTTTTGGTTTCTAAGTATTGTCAGGTTTGGGTTTCATAGCGGAAAACAATTACTGTACTGCTGATTCCTGCCTCCTGCCTAATTGTACTGGAGGTGCAAAAATAAAACAGAACCAAAGCTAAAAATAATGAAAACATTTTCATTCTTTCAAACAGAACCCGTAGTATGCAAAGCATATAAAATGGTTTAAAACTGCATCCATCACAGACTGTCCCTCTCTAATTCATCATCTCGGTGGATGCAACTTTGTTTAGCTGGGAGTTTAATGTCATGTGGCCGTCTTTTGAACACAGACACATTATTTGCTCATTATACTGTATGAAATGGCTTTATTGTATCATACCACTAATACATTTAATATTAATTCGCTAAGATTTTTACCAATTTATCTTTTAAAGATGTTTTCATGCTTCTCAGTAAGGGTTGTTGTGCAAAACAGTTTAAAAAGAAAAACATCAGCCTACCTGCTACTGTATCCGTCTCTTCACTCTTCAGTTAATGTCAGCTACAATACTTGCAAGAACAGAGTTCCATTTAAGATGGGATAGCAGTCCTTAAGAGCCCACTGTCACTATCACACACACACAAACCAAATCATTTTAAGAGTCAGCTGAAAAGAACTGTATGTATGCTTTTAAACCACAGGCACAAACAGAAGTCCTAATGGAAACACTCAAATAGCAGGGGAATATGCAATCGAGGATGTGTGTACTTCTGTAAAGAAATATAAAAAGCCAGTAACGGTGGACTGCATATGATAACGTGCAGTGAATACACTTGACTTGAGCATTCCTAGTTTTCATCCTCTTTCTCTGTACGTTTAGCATTCATTAGCTCAGAGGATGATGTGCTTGCTTCTTCCTGAGCAGCTCTTCTTTTCTCCACCCTAGTGGCCCGCTTCTTCTCTTCTTTCGTCGACATCTTTTTACATTAAAACTGATTAAGTCAGCATTTGTGTTGCAATTACTTTGTACGTTTTCAGCCTGCACTTAAGTCTTCAATCTGCCTCAAGAATTATTTAAGATATGAAGAAGTAGGGGAAGTGACGGTGAAGGTAGTAGGGATGAGAGCGGTGCCATACACATGCGCCACATAGCCGCCCTGCTGGCCGCTGCCGAGAGTTGATTCTAAAATAAAATAAAAATAAAAAGAGGAATAACCTTGGAGGTCAATCATCACCCCGAAAGCGGATAGTAGATGTCACAGTGTATACTTGTATCAAATTTCTGGTCAATAGGTCAAACGGTTTGCGAGCTACAGGTGATTTAAAATCCTGGACAGACAAACGAACAGCCACGGTGGCGTATTACATAAGAAGATCAGTACCAATTTGAAAACATTTGGTTTAAACATGCAGCATCATTCTTACCTAAAGGCAGCTTCCATGTACAACAGCTCTCAAGTGAGTGAGCCCCTTCCAGTGTTTGAGTGTATGACTGACATTAGAAGCCATCACTGTCATGCAGGTAAGCACAGTACACTATGAATGCTTCTTTTTTTGCTCCCCCACATTAACGGTACAGCAATCCATGGAGTATGTTTATGGTGCTCAGACAACAATTCTGTCCAATTCTGCTGACTTGTCATCAGTGAGCTGTTCACCACGGAGGACAAAGTGCAAGACGCTAACAACCTCAATACATAACAATGTGCTATGAAAAATGCAAGTCTTGTCAGAAATTGGTTCTACTATAAGTAGATTTGTGTTGAGTTCATTCTGCTGTCAAGATCTGATTTTTGCCTTTCCATAGGGAGGACACAACATCTTTTAGGACTCGTTTTCGTGCCCTGGTGGAGATGTATGCCTGATACTGCCACACAAGAATAACAAAGGAAGCTAAAAGGATATTAATACAGTAAAGATTTTTCAAAAGAAGTTCAATTATAATCCCACACTTTATTTAAAAACACATCATTTTGCCTTATGTTCTTAGCTTTGACTGAACGTCCAATGTTTGACTTTAAAACGGTGTTACCCTGAGAAAAATAATCCAATTAAATTTATATACAAACAATATAGCTGGATAACATGAACCTCAGCTATCAAAGGTTTGAATGCTGATTCCCATTTGAAGTGGGACGTTGGAATTTGAGTTCCAAGTCACGATTTTCAACATGGAGTCAGATTTCGAACTCGGAAACTTGGGCCTTCTCTGTCAAGTCCAAGTTTTTCCAACTTTAGATCATGATGTCAGTCCATAATGGTGATGTACACTGTGAACTTTAGTGAAAGCTGTAGTATTATACTGTTTACTAACACTTCTGTCTATTTGTGTCTCATTAGATCAGTCGCACACACAGAACTGTCCGACTTTTATCTGTGGACTAAATACTGCATAATGCGTTGTTATCAAATGCTATTTACAGTATTCCGATGCAGCAAGTGCAACAAAGGTTTTCCTGGACATGCCCATCTTGGTTGTCCGAATGTTTTACTGGAATGCAGTTTACTTGGGAATGTGATGTCAATACCAGCTCTGACACCCGACATAAACGGAAGGCAGCATAAGCTACAGTGGTGGCCGTATTCAGCATACTGTATCTGACTGGCAGCTTTTCGCTTTAACTACCTTCTTAATTAATGCAAAAAGTTAAGTTTAGACGGCTTTTTCACATAATGTTTCTGCATGTTATACGTTTATTGAGGCAAGTAACGTATCATTAGTAATACCTGATGAAAACTAGATACCAGTCAATAATGTATTTACTACGTATATACTTGCAGATAAGTTCTCCCGCGGATGAATCGGGACTTGATTTTAATTGTAATGTAATTTCTGGTATTTTATAATGTTGGTCGTATAAGTCGAATACGGAATACGCACGCTATTGGTACAAGAGATTATGACATGCTAAGGCCCGCCCACCTGAGGGAGTAACCACGGGGTAATACTCGAACTATTCTGAAGCAACGTTTGCACTGATTTGTGTTTTTTGTATTTCACACCCTCATACACCTTTATCATAGGAGCATCCCTTATCTACGATGGAGTGTTCAATCAAAAGAAAATATGAAGCTGGCTTTAAATTAAACCTCACTGAAGTAGAGAAAGAAATTGGTAACTGCACTGCTGCAACAAAATTCGATGCGTCTGAGAAGATGTAAAAAAAAAAATTTAAGTGTGGCATTTTTGAACAGGCGTATAAGTCAGGGTCTGATTTTATGATCGATTTTTCGGGTTTCAAGACCTGATTTATATGTGAGTATATACGGTATTTTCCATTGATAAAGGGTAAACTAATTTAAAGACACTGTACATACCACATGTACGTTGTTTAATTTGACCAATATACCAGCATTGGGCCAGGCAAAACTCAAGTTTAATTGAGCAAGGGAGTCTGTCTTGTTGCAAAACTGTGAAAATTCAGGAGTCTCAACTTGATAGAACCCTTTACAGTGCCCATTAAACATCACAGTTAACTCAATTCATTACATAATTGAGTGGGAATACTTTACCACTTACAGTAACTAACCCAGGAACCCAGGAGCACAAGTACTTGTGTTGGCCGGGCAAAGCTCAGCTACTTCTTAATAAATGCATTTGTCTTTTCACAAAACTGTAAAAATTAAGGTAGCCCAATGTGATATAACTGAATTATACCCATGCGTTCCAAAATATGGAATATGTATATTTTCAAATACTAGAAAAATTTGTAATGATGCCAGTTGATATACATGTTCTAGAGTAATCTGCCTTATGTTAGCATAGAATAAGGAATTGGTTTGCAAAAGCCGTGAGTGTAAGTAGCTGCCTTCAAGCAAATATGTAGCTAGGAGTGAATAAGGAACCAGACAAATATATCCCTAACTGCAGCCTTGTGTTTATTTCAGACTTAAGGGCAATTACCTTTAAACAGTACTAATTAACACCAAGCCCTTTCACAAATTTATATCACAAAAAAGAAAATGTTTAGCTGAGATGTTTTAACTCATAACTCCTACTTAGAGCCAGTGCTAGGGTTATTTTGCGCCCTAGGCCAAACTTATTAGTGCTCCAACTGACTGTTCGGTAGCTATCCCGCGCGGCTGCGTTTTTGCCTAATTCACCTTAATGGTGGCGCTGGTCCTGCTCCTACCCATTTCTCTTCAAGATCCTGAAATGACCAGCCCTTGAGTTCCCTTTTTTATCTCTCCCATTGCTGCTGAAGATCACGTGAACAACCAACGTGGTTTGTATGCAGATGGTCCACACACACAGCTGCGACAGGATGCGCATGTAAACCCAGTATGTTGGAAATCTAGATGGATAGATCTGTCTAACAAAATTTGTCTCCAGGGGGAAATTTGGCATTTTACAGAAGCTCTTTAATTGAATAGTGTCACAAAAAGCACGATGAGACATGAGAAGGTTTGGGACAGCCACCTGTATTTTTTATTATATATGTGCTGCAAAGAGGTAAACTGGTCAGAGTTCATTACTCATGCGAGTCCACAACAGAATTGAATTGCTATCTTAAAATAGCGGCTTTTAAATACAAGCGGAGGAAGTGATTTTATCAGGGCCGGAACCGGAAGGGGCTTCGCCGGTGGTGCAGAAACTGGGCGGGATTTCCTGAGAATGGTCTGTAAGGGATTGAGAGAGACAATTAGTGCATCTCGCCACTCCCTGGTCATATACATGATACATTAATAAGTAAATAAGTAAATAAATATACATACATGAACACACCAGAATGACTATAAAGCAAGAACATTAAAAAGAAAGAAAAGTTCTGGCATGGCTGTCACAGTCACAGTGAGGCGTCATGCAGATGTATTGCTGATAGATAGATAGATAGATAGATAGATAGATAGATAGATAGATAGATAGATAGATAGATAGATACTTTATTAATCCCAAGGGGAAATTCACATACTCCAGCAGCACCTTACTGATACAAAAAACAATATTAAATTAAAGACTGATAACAATGCAGGTAAAAACAGACAATAACTTTGTATAATGTTAATGTTTACCCCCCCAGGTGGAACTGAAGAGTTGCATAGTTTGGGGGAGGAACGATCTCCTCAGTCTGTCAGTGGAGCAGGACAGTGACAGCAGTCTGTCGCTGAAGCTGCTCCTCTGTCTAGAGATGACACTGTTTAGTGGATGCAGTGGATTCTCCATAATTGATAGGAGCCTGCTGAGCACCCGTCACTCTGCCACAGATGTCAAGCTGTCCAGCTCCATGCCAACAATAGAGACTGCCTTCCTCACCAGTTTGTCCAGGCGTGAGGCGTCCTTCTTCTTAATGCTGCCTCCCTAGCACACCACTGCGTAGAAGAGGGCGCTCGCCACAACCGTCTGATAGAACATCTGCAGCATCTTATTGCAGATGTTGAAGGACGCCAGCCTTCTAAGGTAGTATAACCGGCTCTGTCCTTTCTTACACAGAGCATCAGTGTTGGCAGTCCAGTCTAATTTATCATCCAGCTGCACTCCCAGTATTTATAGGTCTGCACCATCTGCACACAGTCACCTCTGATAATCACGTGGTCCATGAGGGGTCTGGGCCTCCTAAAATCCACCACCAGTTCCTTGGTTTTGCTGATGTTCAGGTGTAGGTGGTTTGAGTCGCACCATTTAACAAAGTCCTTGATTAGGTCCATATACTCCTCCTCCTGCCCACTCCTGATGCAGCCCACAATAGCAGTGTCATCAGCAAACTTTTGCACGTGGCAGGACTCCGAGTTGTATTGGAAGTCCGATGTATATAGGCTGAACAGGACCGGAAAAAGTACAGTCCCCTGTGGCGCTCCTATGTTGCTGACCACAATGTCAGACATGCAGTTCCCAAGACGCACATACTGAGGTCTGTCTTTAAGATAGTCCACGATCCATGCTACTAGGTATTGTCACAGACGACTGCGGTCATTACCTGGCCAGGATGCCTGGAGGGACCGGAAAGAGACATTAATAGTTTCCGGGGCACAAGGGGGCCGCCGCCCTGAAAAAAAAAAAGGACCACGGGAAAGGAACAAAGAGGATTTGACCCATTGGGAACCGTGGCCACCGCCAGGGGGCGCTTTAAACCTCAGGAGACCTGGATGTGATTACTTCCGCCACACTTGGCAAGATGGCGGAGGGATCGGCCAGGGACGCCCGGAGTGCTTCCGGTTCAAAGGGCAGCACTTCCGCCACACCAGGAAGTGCAGCCGGATGGACGTCATCAGCCACCTGGAGCACATCCGGGCAGGAATAAAAGGGGCCGCCTCCTTGCAGTCAGTGAGCCAGAGTCGGGAGTGGGAGAAGGACGAAGCTCCCAGGAGGAGAGGAGAGGAGAGGAGAGGAGAGGAGAGGAGAGGAGAGGAGAGGAGAGGAGAGGAGAGGAGAGGAGAGGAAAGGCGGCCAAGGACACTGTGAAGTCTGGAATTTTGGGGTGATTATTGCTTTGTGCTTTGTGTGGAGTGAGGAACTGTGTTTATTAATGGCAAATAAACGTGTGTCTTTTATAAAGATATGGTCTCCGACTGGTGGTGTCCGGGCAAATATCACAGTATGAATCTACTCCCATCTCTGTCAGCTTGTCCATAAGGAGCAGAGGTTGGATTGTGTTGAAGGCGCTAGAGAAGTCTAGAAACATAATTCTTACAGCACCACTGCCTCTGTCCAAGTGAGAGAGGGATTGGTGTAGCATGTAGATGATGGCATCCTCCGCTCCCACCTTCTCCTGATATGCAAACTGCAGAGGGTCGAGGGCGTGTTGAACCTGTGGCCTCAGGTGGTGAATCAGCAGCCTCTCCATGTATAAAGGAGCCCCAGTAGAGTTTCTTGACACACTTCTGCTGAATAATTCATTGGCTGATAGTGTTCAGTGTTGGAGAGTCAGAGAGAGGATGTGTGCATTGTTCATAATGGCACTCTGGTTAGTTTTAATTCTCTCCTTTGTTCCAGGGGGTCCAGAATGTATCCCATAACTGAGTCTGCCCTTTTAATTAGCTTATTGATTCGGTGGGCCCCTCTTGAAGCGAAGTTACCAGCCCAGCACACCACAGTGTAGAATATTGCAGTGGCCATCACAGAGTTATAGAAGATGTGGAGGATGTCACTTCCCACATTAAAGGAACACTTGCCTCTAAGGAAATCGAGTCTGCTCTGCCCTTCTTATATAGTTCCTCTGAGTTCTGAGACCAGTCCCCCCTGCCATAGATTAGATTAGATTAGAAAAACTTTATTATTTCCAAGGGTAAATTCATATGCATACAGCAGCAGAAACATAAAAAGCAAGGATACAAACTCACAGCATAAATAATAAGCCAATCCATCAATAAATAAATAAATAAATATTTGTCAGATATTTCAAAATAGTATTTCAAAATAACTTAACAAGTACCCCGGGAGGAAGCAGTGGGCAGAAAAGACCCTCAGAGGCACTTCTTGGCACACTGTGGTGGGCTGAGCCTGTGGCTAAACGTACTCCAAGACAGCGCCTCCTGTAGGGGAAGGAGGGGATTTTTCATGATGGAATCCAAGTTTGCCACCATCCTCTTTTCTGCAACAGCTTCCAATGTGTCCGGAGTTTGCCCTGTGATGGCGCAGGCTTTCCTGATAAGATATTGTGTTTCTTTTGAGCTCAGGTTGCTTTCCCAGAAGACTGCAGCACAGAACACTGCAGTGGCTACTATGGACTGATAGAACATTTCCAGCAGCTTGCTGCACACATCAAAAGACCCGAGTCTCCTTAGTGAGTCCAGTCTGATCTGACCCTTCTTATACAGAGTACTGTGTTGTCAGACCAGTCCAGTTTGTTATTATATGGACCCCTAGGAACTTGTAGCACTGCACCACTGCCACATCCTCCCCCTGGATGGTGACAGGTCTCGCTGGCACACCTAAAGTCCACCACAAGCTCTTTTGTCTTGTAGATGTTGAGTTCACATTTTTGTCCCTGCCCCACAAGATGAAGTCCTCCACAACCTTCCTGTACTCCAACACATCTCCATTATTAATGCAGCCTATGCTGGTTTAGTCATCTGAGCATTTCTGTAGATGGAAAGCGCTGGTATTGTGCTGGAAGTGTTTGGACCCCCAAGGACTTGCAGGAGTGCACCACCTCTACATCCACTCCTTGAATACTGACCGGACATACTGTAGAGGCTCCTTGATGCTGCAGAACTCAATAACCAGTTCCTTGGGTTTACTGATGTTAAGATGCAGACAATTCTCTTTGCACCAAGAAACAAAGCTCTCCCCCTGACTCCTCTCCTCTGTCTCTTCCCCTTTATCAATACAGCCCATAAGTGCAGAATTTCTTCAAGTAACATGACTTGGTGTTATATTTACAGTCTGAGGTGAACACAGTGAAAAGAAAATAAGACATCACTGTTCATTGTGGTGCTCCATTGTTGTTCACATCCATTTTATAAACACAGTCCTTGAGCCTCACAAACTGCAGTCCATTATCCAGGACATCGTAGGCTCAGCCACCTGCATATCTCTGAGTTTACCTCTTTAACAGGGATGACTGGATGGCACTGAAGGCTCTGGAGAAATCAAAAAACATAACCCTCACCATGCTGCCAGCTTTGTCCAGTAAGCAAAAGTGTGTGGGCACAAACCTAATCCCAGTTCCATTACAGACGTATATGTACTTACTACCTGCTGTAACTAGAGGTCTGGGGAAACAAAACAAAACAAAACAAAAAACTGCAGGTCAGAGGAGCTTCGACTTTACAAAAAGATTTCTGACAAAGGCTTCTTAACACATGCCAAGCTGACAGCAGGCACTTGATTATAAACCCTTCCTCTAAATTTTCTCAAATCCAATCCCTGATTATAACTTTCACATTAGAAATTTAACATTAGTTGCTAGTTTTTCTTTTTTTTCTTTACTTCATTTTTAAGTCTTGTCTTCTCTACTATGTCAGCTGTCACATAACAGATGTTAAAATGAATAAACTGAGGCAAACCACCTGTGAACATCTTGGGGTAACTTAATGGAGGATTATATTATTTTACACATTTCTAAAAAGATGATAGGATTTTGTTTAATATTCTAATCAAGAACTGAGTTAGCAGGATATGTGATCTTTCAGCATCCCTAGGGACACTGACATATTAAAATGTGTAACCCATCGTTTATATTACAGAGTCAAAGACAACATGGAACCATCTTCTTTCTACTCACAACTGTTCTCTCGAGCTGTGCTGGCACAGACTCTACACAAGCTCTGTAAAGTTTTGTGATTTCATGCTGTCTTACATTAAAACAACTGCATTAAATATGGACGAGTGTTTCTTTTGCGCATCCTAAAAGATTACAAATCAGGGTAAATGCGAGGCTGCGTCACTAACAAGATGATGGAAGCAACTGATGTTTGTGTTAGTTCATGTGCAAAGCTGCATTTGTGTGTCTGTAGAAACGACACAAAGACCAGCATTGTAACCACTTCTCAGTCAACAATTATTAAGGTGCAAGCCAAGCTGAACTTTGTAGACACCATGAACATAAACTTTAATGTGAGTAAAGCTGCTTTCACTATTGGTACATGTACTTTTTGCTTGTTTAAATCAGTGAGTGCAATTACAAGGGCTTCAATAACCCAGTGATTCATAGAAACCCAATTTCCAAGTTGCCATGTAAACCCTTTTTCCAGTTAGAGAAATGGAGTTATTGGCCTCTGTACATTTCTTTGTGAATAACCAGATTATTTGGCCATGTAAACCCTTAATCAAGTGACTGTTAAGGATTATGTAGTCTACACATGTCTGTTGCACATATGTTTACTTCACACACATTTTCAGAGGCAAATGTTCAGGCAATTTTATTATTCCTTCTCGTGGGTGAAATAATCAATCTCAATATTTCAGAAATGGCTAAACTTATGTTAATGAGCTTCATGTACAGTGCGAAACTAAGCAGCACAATCTCAAGTGCAGTAGGGTACTGTGTTAAAACTAACGCCCGCTCCATAGTCCATAGTACTTTTAAAAGTAACAAGTAACAACGCAATATTTGTCCTTTTGAAGTGAAAATATCTGTGTTATTATCATTCCAGCAGGAATGCACACATACTGGTAAGATGGTGGTCCTTTGCAGTAAAAGTAAAAAAGAGTATGCTGCATGCAATCCAATAAAAGAAACCTAGAAACAAAGCATCAGTTTCACTAAACATATTTTAAAAATATTATCACAGTCATCATGATCATCATGAACTCTTTTTTGCACAGTTTATTTTAATGTTTTTAATTTTATTAAATTTTTTAAAATCAAATAACACTCCGTACACATTTTTCAAGAGAAAAAAAAAAGGTTTGAAACAAATCAACCCTTACCCCTGACAAAGAGAGCTAGGCCAGCAGTATAAAACTATATGCTAGTAAAGACAAATGAATAGATAAAATAATAAATTAATAGAGATCATTTAAATGCTTATTTTAAAATGTTATTGATTAGATCCTGCTAGGTTTTGAAAAATTTCTGCACAGATCCTCTTAATGAGAATTTGATTTTTTCCAATTTCAAATACAGTGAAAATCGTTTAACACGAAACTGAGGGGACTGAAATATTTTTTCATGTTAAAAGAATTTCGTGTTAAAGGATATTACAAAAAAAAACATACAGTATATTCAACAAAATTAAGTTTATTAGAGTACATTTTATTTACATAGATATGTATATATGCATGTATTTAATAAAAATCAATGAAACAAAAACATTCACAAGAACTTAATGAAACTCCGTTCAAACATGTCCGTAATTTGCTCTCTTTTTTTAATTATTGTTGATAATGTAGAGTTAGCAATATCAAAATCTTTACAGATTTCCGTTTTCATCTTCTGTTTTTGATCAACAGCCTTAAGAAGCTCCATCTTCATTTTAAGCGAAATAGCAGTTTGCTTTCCCCCTGAGCTCTTTGCCATTGTGCTCGTAAAAAAATTCTTCTAAAATAGAAAAAAAAAAAAACGTGAACCAAACTCACTGATTTTTACTCACACTGCGATGTACTCGTCACCGATTTCCAAAGCCAACTGATGAGAGATGAGATGTTTTTGTGTGGCGTTTGTAGGGGTGGAGGGTGAAAGTAGCTTAGATAAACAAAATTGGCTCGTGTCACAGGCTATTCCGAGGGTATTTCAAAGCCAAGTTAGCCTCCTTTCTACGAAACATGTGAAACCACCTCTCTTTCATTTCACACCCCTCTTAAATCTCGCCTGCGCGGCTGGTGTTTTCCGTATTTTGTTCATTCCCAGAAGGGAAATCTTTTCGTGTTAAGCGATTTTCGTTTCGTGTTAAGAGAAAAAAATGCATGAAAATACATAGTAGTTTGTCGGGACCGTTGTATTATTTCGTGTTAACCGATATTTCGTCTTAAGCGTTTTCGTGTTAAACGTATTTCACTGTAGTATAAAACATCAGTTACCCACTGCCTTAAAAGAGGTGAGTTAGGATTCTTCCAATTGAGCAAGATAAGTCTGCGTGCCAATAGTGTAGTAAAGGCGATTACAGTTTGTTTGTCCTTCTCCACTTTAAGCCCATCTGGATGTACACCAAACACAACTGTTAGTGGATTAGGAGGGATTGTGACACTAAGGCTGTCCGAAAGGCACTTAAACATTTTTGTCCAGAATGATGTTAATTTGGTGCAGGCCCAAAACATGTGACCCAGTGAGGCTGGAACTTGATTGCAGCGTTTGCAGGTTGGATCTTGCCCTGGAAACATTTTGGACAATTTTAAGCAAGACAGATGTGCTCGATATATAATTTTGAGTTGAATAATTGTATGCTTTGCACATATGGAGCTTGAGTGAATTCTCTGCATTGCTACCTTCTACTCCTTTTCTGAGATATTGAGTGAGAGATCATTTTCCCACTGTACTCTTTGATCTTTGAAAGGGAGGGACTGTAAAATAGGTTTATATATTACAGAAATGCTGTCTGAGTCTTCGAGACTGAGCAATATTTTTTTCGGTATAGAGGTAGGTGGGAGGTGAGAAAAATTGGGCAGGTTCAGTTTAACAAAATTTCGAATTTGAAGGTAGTGAAAGAAATGTGTTGCTGGAAAGTTACATTTGGAGTGTAATTGTTCGTAGGATGCAAAGACGTTGTCTATGTACAGATCTCTAAGTGATTTAATCCCAGATGTTTTCCAGGTATTAAAAACTGCGTACGTTTGAGAGGGTGGAAAAAGGTGGTTCTCACGCAGAGGTGCCACAGATGAAAGCTTCTCTATCTTAAAATGCTTCCTACATTGGTTCCATATTCTGACTGAGTGATGCACAATTGGGTTGTTAGTATATTGGCGGTACAATAAACTTGTATTTATTGGGGCACAAAGCAGGGAATATAAAGAAGTGCTGTAGGATTTTACTTCTATTGCGGACCAAGCCTGTGTATGTTCATCTATTTGTGTCCAGGTTTTTATAGCTTGTATGTTTGCTGCCCAGTAATAAAACTGAACGTTGGGTAGAGCCATGCCACCTTCTGCCTTAGGTCTTTGTAGGGTCGCCCTTTGGATATGTGGATGTTTTGAATTCCAAATAAATGAAGTTATGATTGAATCTAACTTCTTAAAAATGATCTATTGATGTATTTTGGAATGTTTTGAAATAAAAAGAGAAGCTTAAGAAGGATATTCATCTTAACAACATTAATTCTTCCATCTAAAATGAGGTGGAGGGTTGACCATCTATGCAAGTCTTGCTTAATTCTTTCCATACAGACGGCAAAATTTTGTTGATAAAGAGTTTTATGTTTACTTGTGATGTTTACCCCTAGGTATTTAAACTGATCTGTGATGATAAAAGGGAAGGTGTCCAATCTAATATCGTGTGCTTGAGAATTTACTGGAAAGAGCACACTTTTATTCAAACTGATTCTGAGACCAGAAATCTTTTGAAATTCTGTTAGTGCGGTTTGGACTGCAGACACAGTATTTTGTGGGTCTGATATATACAGTACCATATCATCTGCATATAGAGAAACTTTCTGTTCCAGTCCTTCTCTGATAATCCCCTTTATCTCAATAGCATCGACAGTGAATTGCGAGTGGCTCCATGGCAATTGCAAAAAGTAGTGGTGACAAGGGGCATCCTTGTCTGGTAGCACGCTGTAGTTTGAAGTAGTCTGAATTAATGTTAATACAAACTGAACCTTCTGGATTGGTATACAGTAATTTGATCCATGCACAAATGTTCAGGTGAAACCCAAATTTCTCCAATGTAGTGAAAAGGTAGTTCCATTCAATCATATCAAATGCTTTTTCTGCATCCAACGATAATAATATCTCCAGGGTGTTTGACTTTGCTGGTGAATATATTACATTAAACAGGCATCGAAGATTGGAAGCTAAGTGTCTGCCTTTAATAAATCCAGTTTGATCCTGTGATATTACCGAAGGCAGCACTTTCTCCATCCTTCTAGCTAGGACTTTGGAGAGTATTTTAACATTGTTATTCAGAAGTGAAATTGGTCTGTATGATGCACATTTTAATAAGTCCTTATATTGTTTAGGAAGGACAGTAATTAATGCTTGGTGAAAAGTTTGAGGTAGAATTTGATTGTCTCTAGCTTCTGTAAATGTTGCTAATAGAAGGGGAACTAGTTGAGTTGAGAATTTCTTATAAAATTTTTCAGAGTAGCCATCAGGGCCTGTTGCTTTCCCACTCTGCAGTGAGTTTATAGCATCTAGTAATTCTGATAGTGCCAGAGGTTTATCCAATTCCTCTGCCCTTAGAGTATCTATTTGTGGTATCTGTAATGCATCCAGAAATGCGTTAGATTGTGTGTTGTCTCTTTAGTCTCAGTAGAGTATAAGGATTTATAGTAGTCTCTAAATGTGTGCATTATATTTTTATGGCCAATAATTTTGTCTCCGTTTGTGTTGGTGATTGCTGGGATTGCATTTCAAACTTCTTGCTTGTGGATTTGTTGAGCTAAGAGCTTATTAGCTTTCTCTCTGTGTTCATAGTAATGATGTCTTGATTTAAAAATGAGTTGTTTAGTTATTAAGAGGTTGAGCTCTGAATGCAGAGCCTGACTTTTCTTATGAAGTGTCTCACTTGGACACCTGGCATGTTCTTGATCTATTCTAGTAATTTTGTTGATTAGCTCTGATACCTTCTTGGTATCTAATTTATTTATATGGGAAAGATATGAGATAATCTGTCCTCTTAAGAAGGCCTTCAGGGTTTCCCAGAGTGTTCCTGCAGAAACTTCTGAGGGTTTATTTGTCTCTAAAAAAATTGATTTGCTTGGATATAAATTCTGTACAGTTTTCGTCTGCTAATAAAAGTGGATTAAGATACCATCTGCGAGATGAGTATGTTGGGCATAGTGATTTTAGCTCCAAAATCAAGGTAGCATGAAATAACATCAAAGTATCAGAAATAACAATAGCGTCGTTCTTATGATATTTAATTGTAGGCAAGAAGTTGTTATCTACAACTCAATTCTTGAGTAGCAATGATGCACTGGTGAGTAGAAGGAATATGCTCTTGAGTTTGGGTTTAGAAATCTCTAGGGGTCTGATAAGTTGTGGTCAGTTAAAAACTGTGTAATTATCTTTGCAGTGTTAGATGTCATCACCTCTGTGGCAGGAGACCTATCTAAGAGTGGATTTAAAACACAATTAAAGTCCCCAGCCATTATAATTTTATGAGTGTTCACATTGGGAATGGATGCAATACATTTTACATGAAATCCCTATCACCAACATTTGGTGCATAAATATTTATTAAAATCATTTTAGAGTTAAAAAAAATTACCCATGACAATCACATATCTCCCTTCAGGATCAGATACTACATCTGATTCCACAAATGAGACTGTTCTGTGTATGAGAATTCCCACACCTCTAGTTTTCTTTGTAAAGCTGGAATGGAACATTTGGCCATCCATTCTTTTTCTAGCCGGAACTGATCCTTGCTCAATAAGTGGGTCTCCTGTAAAAATAATATTTTAGTGTTTAGACCTGTTAGGTGAGAGAATACTTTCTTTCTCTTTAATTCGTGATTCCGGCTCACAAAGTTAACTGTCTAATCTTTGAGACATTGCTTCTGAGCTTTTATTGTCATTTTTTGTGTTAACTGAAAATAAGACAGCTTTGACCTTAATTTCCAATTTTCCCAGGAGTTACTGCACTGAAGGCTATTGTTACGTCGGCAATTATAATTATCCATCCATCCATCCATTTTCCAACCCGCTGAATCCGAACACAGGGTCACGGGGGTCTGCTGGAGCCAATCCCAGCCAACACAGGGCACAAGGCGGGGAACCAATCCCGGGCAGGGTGCCAACCCACCGCAGGACACACACAAACACACCCACACACCAAGCACACACTAGGGCCAATTTTAGAATCACCAATCCACCTAACCTGCATGTCTTTGGACTGTGGGAGGAAACCGGAGCGCCCGGAGGAAACCCACTCAGACACGGGGAGAAAAATAGATTAGAGATAGTTTGCTCTCTTTCTTTCTCCCCCTAGTCCCCCCCACCCCCAACCCCCCATTTTGCCTCCCCACGTGAGACTGGACCCCACTTCACAAAGTCCCAGTCCTCTGACATACCTAGAGACAGAGCACGTCCAAAACGAAACAAGCACCCCCCCCAGCAGCAGTGTATGAGGAATAAAATTGAGACATCTATTGCCAATACTGTCCAATTACTATAAGAATAAAATCTAATCTTCAGCAATAGTAAGTCCAGGGAATGGTGTAAAAAAGTGGCCCTGGATAAGCATAGTAAACAATAAACCAAGGGTATAATGTTAAACAGTCTCCTTTAGAAGAGTAAAACAAAAGAAAAAGAAAAAAAAATAATTTCTTTGACATATACATTCATATACACATATAATATGCATATAATTGTAATTAAAGCATAAACAAAAAGTGTCTGAGAAGGGAAAAAGTTACAGTACCAGTATCATTGCAAGCGGATGAAGCAACCGGCAAGATCTTCTTTGCCATTCCATGAAAGGATGCGACTCATGATCATATTTCAAAAAAGTGTCAGAATCAGCTTTCTTAACTCTTTTTCTGCTTCCTCCTTAGTGGTAAAGATGTAATACTTGTCTATCCACTTTCAGTTTGGCAGGATACAAGACGCTGTATCTGATATCGGTTTTCCGTAAGCGCTGTTTAATGTTGTAAAAAGCTGCATGCTTAGCAGCTGTTGAGGGTGAGAAATCCAGGAAAATGCTAAAGTGGTTATTTTCAAATATAATCTCTTGTTTCTGTCTGAGAAGTGACATTACATGTACTTTAAATTGTAATTTTTTGAAGCACACAATGAGACTCCTAGGTTTAATGGTATTTGATCCCCGTATGCGGTAAGCTGCTGCTATTTCAGTGTCAGATTTCCAGTCCTCTCCAATTATTTTAGAAAATAGCTCAGCTACGAATTTCACTGGGTTTGGACTTTCACGATTGTCTGGGAGACCTTCGATTCTAATATTATTCCTTCTGCATCCATCTTCAAGTGCAGCAAGTCTGTTTCCGAGTTTTTTGCATTCGAAATTTTCAGCCGTTGCTTTCCCGTCCACAGTAGATGCCAGATGTTCGAGTCATGAATGATTGCTTAACATCTTCCAACTGATCGCCAAGTGCTCTCAGTTTTTCCTCAAACTTAGATGCATTTTCCTGAATGTGTTCCTCAGTTTTTTCCAGCATACCTTTAAAGGCTGCCTAAAAGTGATTATATACACGTTTCTCCTGCTGCAGCTTCTTGTTTGTCTTGAGCATACCATTTATATCTTTCTTTATATCTTTCTTGAGTTCCTTTATGTTTTGAGCAGTGGCTGTGATGGGCGTGGCCATTGCAGTGATCATTACCTTCAGTTCGGACAGATCGTTTCGGCCTTCGTGCTCCACAGATAAAGTGACAAGCTCTGTTACAGCTGATGCTCCCAGCTCATGAGGAATAGATGAAAACGCAGAAGCCAAGGCCATTTCCAGTTTCAATGAATCTTCTGGAATCAACGAGATATTGTGACCTGCGTCACTTGCACATTCTCTCCCACCTGGAGACGATGAAGTGGCCTGGGGTCCCGGGAGATCTGTGCTATCTCCCATCTGCACCGGGTCAGTCTCTGTAAAGCCATACCTTGAGGTTGAACTTGGACTTGATGCCTGTCTAGGCTTGGGTGTAGCTTTGGATTTCTTTTCAGTTTCTTTCTGAGTCCCTTTCTTGCCACTCATGTTTATATATGCTAACGGAGTTCCACTTCAGACGTCCATCTCCCGTAACGGATGAGACCAACCTTTCTTTTTTGTACAGTTTAATAATGTCAGAGCATTTTGACACAGAATAACACCAAAAGATTACTTGCCCATGTAAACACAGATTTTTAAGAAAACCGGGTTTCTACCTTCTACCCTAATCCAGTTAAGTGTAAACTCACTCATTGACTGAAGTACAGAAGTGCATGCTGCTGCCTCAAAGCCTCATGGGACAGGGTTTGAATCCCACTTGAGAACTCTTTCTATGGAGTCTGACAATTCTCCCTGTGTTGTATCAATGTGGTCTTAATACCTGCTGCATCTTCAATGGTAAAATCCAAAGCAGTAATCCCGAACTCTAAATAAAAACAGTTTATGTTTGGTACTCACATAGGTAGGTCCAATAATTATGGTGCTATGCAATTTAGGAATACAAAGTTTTTTTATTGCTCATGATTTGATTCTAACTTTGTTTTGAAATTCCTCACAAAATCCATCCATCCATCCATTATCCAACCCACTATATCCAAACTACAGGGTCATGGAGGTCTGCTGGAGCCAATCCCAGCCAATACAGGGTGCAAAGCAGGAAACAAACCCTGGGCAGGGTGCACACACACACACACACACACACACACACACACTAGGGACAATTTAGAATTGCCAATACACCTAACCTGCATGTCTTTGGACTGTGGGAGGAAACCGGAGCGCCCGGAGGAAACCCACGCAGACACGGGGAGAACATGCAAACTCCACGCAGGGAGGACCCGGGAAGCGAACCCAGGTCTCCTAACTGCGAGGCAGCAGCGCTACCCACTGCACCACCGTGCCGCCCTTCCTCACAAAATGTGTAATAAACTTCTCAGTTATTAAATTAACTCAAGGTATTAAAGGAGAATGAAAATGAATAAAAACAAACAAATGATAGCAAAAGGGTAGAACCAAGGAAAAGACACAAATGGAATTCTATCAAGGTTGTTCTATAATTCACTTTTTTTAGTATCATTACACTTACTGGCTATACTTTAAGATGTGACAGCCAGCAATCTATATGAGTTCTACTTCTGTCAGTAAAAAACAAGAATGTCTAGTTGCAATGGACTAAGGAATATAAGTGGCATACATAAGAGGACTGTTAAAACATCAGTTAGTGTGACAAATCTAACGAGAAGTTCATAATTTGGTGAGAACCCCATAATCCCAACAATGCCAACTGTAAGGTGTGGGGCACTTTTTTTGGCATACATTGGATCCCACAAATACAGCAATGCGTAAATGCCACATAACATCAGGTATACTGTATCTCTTTATAGCACAAGTGTATCTAGCCACAAATCGTCTGCTTCTAGAATATAACTTTTTCTGTGTTACAAAGCTAGGAAAGGTCTGTAATAATTCCAGAAACATGATGTTTGTAAGAAGAGAAGGAACAAGTTAGTTTTACATACATATGGCTATTTTAGAACAATCTAGGTGAGGACAGGCCGTTCAGCCCAACAAAGCCTGCCAGTCCTATCCACTTAATTCATCTAAGAAAACATCAGGTCTAGTTTTGAAAGTCCCTAAAGTCTTATTGTCTGCCACACTACTTGGTAGCTTACTCCACATGTCCCCTGTAGACCTGGAATCAGCTTAGTCACTGTTCCCTGGACTGTTTCCAGTGCTGCTATGTCCTTTTTGTAGCCTGGAGACAAACGCCGTACGCAGCACTTCAGATCATCTCTAATCAGTGTGATATAAAGCTTGATAACCTCCCTGGACTTGAACTCCACACATCCTGCTATATAACCTAACATTCTGGTAGCCTTCTTAATGGCTTCTGAACACTATCTGGAAGTTGATAATGTTGAGTCCACTACCTCTCTCAAATCCCTCCCATGACGTGTACTTTCGATTTTCAGACCCCATATTGTGTATTCAAATGTAACATTTTTATTTCCTGCGCATAATTTATTTACATTAAATTTCTACCTACCACAAATATGCCCAAGCCTGTGTACTGTTGAAGTTCCTCTGTAATGATTCAACACAATCCAGATTACATGTCAATCCATCTAGCTTGATATCAGACTTAACCAAATTTAACCAGCTTGTTACTTATATTCCTATCCAAATCATTTATATTTACCAAAAATAGCAGCAGCCCTAGCACTGACCCCTGTGAAGCACCACTCTTAACGTTAGCCAGTTTTGATAAGTCCCTGTCGTATAGCAGGTCCGCAGCTCCAAAAAATAGGGCTGTTTTAATAAATAAATAATTAATTGGTCAACTCGCTCTCCATGGGTGTGTGTGCTCCCACAGCTGCAGGGGGTTGGTGGAGTAATTGGGGCAAAATGCATCTGCATGTGAAGGTGCAGTCGGTCTCAGTTCCTTCATCTGCTGCCTGCTGTGCATGATTGAGACACTGCACCCACAAGCAAGAGCTAGCATATGGAAAGGGGAAAAACAGATTGAGGGAAGAAAAATAGAATCGAATAGAGAAGAATCAGGGGAAAAAGAATGAAATGAGGAAAGGAGGTTAAAAGATGGAGAGACAAAGCAGGAGCGAGACAGAAACAGTGCGAGTGAATGAGAAAGAGAGAAGGCAGACAGGAAGTCCTTTGAGGGAGTGTGCGGCTGACGCTAAGGGGCTGAAGGAGGCCAATCTGGCTGAGGGTCCTGGGAGTTAGAGTGACTGATGTGGTGCTCAGATGTAGCAACTCCATGTAAAGCTGGGAGAGAGGAAATGTCCCTGCAGGGGAATTGAAAGGCTCAGCAAGGCGTTATGCAGGGGAGCCATGGACTGCAGGGATGTGAACCTGGCAGTGGGGGTCGGAGACTCAGAGATGGTACAGATATCTGCTATTTGTAGGGTGGTCACCCAGAAGAAAAGAAACAGCGAGGTGAATCCTAGAGAAGATGTATGGGTTTCATTATATGGGCCAATGGTTCTCCGGGTGCTCCCATTAGTCAGTCAGATAGCAAGAAAGCTGCCATATCCACCTGCTGTGCTTTTTTCACATCATTAAGCGAGAACTGTAAGATGGGATTCGTCGTCATTTTAAACTGACTGTGCTTAATCATTCTCTGTCTTATTTTCTTTTTTTTTCTTTGTACTATTTTTTGCATGTGTATATCGGACCGAGGATTAAATGTTTGGTTCGGGGCAGGGTGCCCGTGGGAAATGGGATCACAACAGGAGCACCCTTTTATGTACATCTGTGAACACTGGATTCTTGATTGCAATACACTTTCATATTTAATCAATTTGACCTATCATCAGGGTTTCTTTCGAGTATTGCAGGGTGCAGAGAGGGGGGAAAAGGGGTCAAGGACCAAATATTTTTAATGCTGGTATAACATCGTCCACTTCCCAAACTGGCGATGAAGAGTAATGATTTCACCTCTTATAAGGCAATTGTTACAGTTTGATTTCAGCCTATTAATCTGAGCAGTACTTTGTCTAGAATTTCAGAATCACTCAGTACCTCCTTAGTAGTCCCTTTTACCAGAGGGAAGTTATCCACTTCATATCCTTCTACCCTGAACCATGATTTGAGCCTCACATTTAAGCCTTCTGATCTCCTCCGTCTTACCTGTATTGGTGCATGGCGCAGGCAGAACTTCAAAGAAGACTACCTTGTTAGTTCTGCTCCTCAGCCTGACACCAATTTGGATTGCAGAACTGAAAGACTACCCTTATGAATATCATTTGTTCCAACATGTACAATGATGACAGGATCCACGCACCAAGAGCCTATCAACCCTTCCAGGGAGGTCTCCCACCTGTGCGCCTGGAAGGCAGCACACTGTGCAAGACTCTCCCTTAAAGTACAAAACCAATCCCAGCTCATTGGAACACTTTATTAATGCCCAAGGGAAAATTATTTTTTGTGTGACATTTGGGGGGTCAGCACCCCTGGAGCAATTGTCATATTAAGGGCCTAACAGAGTAGGATCCCTTCTGGCAGTAACAGGATTTGAACCAGCAACCTTCCGAACACTAGCGCAGATCCTTAGCCTCAGAGCGGCCACTGGTGGACAACCTCGGCTCCACATAAATAATATTTCTGTGCGGTACTTTTGACAACATACTGAGCCAATGTATGAACAAATGCAGACTTCTGTGAGGGAGACGGCCGGCTGTCATACTTGTAAGTACGTCAGTGTACCTACTAAAGTGATGATGCATTTACTAATTTAGAATATGTACATTGTGTATGTTAAGTTTTCAGAAAATTCACTATTTTCACATTTAGTTTTTTTCCCCACATCAGGCAACACAAAGCAAAAAACAGGATTTTAGAAACTTTTGCATATTTTCTTGAATCTAAAAAAACTGAAATATCATACAGAAATTAGTATTCAGTCCCTTTACTCAGCACTTATTTGAAGCACCTTTTGGCAGCGGTTACAGTCTGGAGTCTTCTTGGGTTTGACATTACAAACACCACACACTTGGATTTGAGATTTTCTGCCATTCCACTCTGCAGATCCTCTCAAGCTCTGTCAGTTTAGATGAAGACCATCAGTGGACAGCTATTTTCAGGTCTCACAGTAACTTAAAAAAGAATGTTAATAGTTAGACTTTACTCTAAGCAGCTCCTTATCTATTTTGATGGTTTACTTTGGTAATACTCTAGGGGTGTACCAAGAAAGGTAGAAGATCGAGAAGTAATGTTTGAACTAAGTGTATGAACATCGTTTATCTACTTTGCTTTTATCCTTTTAAAGGTTATATTAAGGTGGAAGAATCTGGCCATGTTATAGGGCAGCAGTTAAAGAAGAAGGAAGGACAGATGTGTGCCATGTTAAAGTAGTATGTGGTCCTCTTGCCTGGCACCTCCAGAATCTTCCATCTAAATCTCAGGTGTGGATCTGCTGTACCTTTGCCAAGTGATCAGGTATTGGCCTGTTTTTTTTTTCATTATTGTGTTTTTTTCCCAGCTTCTGAAATCTGTCTCAGTCTCATTGCACTGGCTACCAGTCTCATGTAGTCCTATTAATTATATATAAGGCTTTTCAGCATTGTAAACTCTGCCTGTATTTTGGAATGTCTGCCCGCCTACATTTCTCAGCTTACCCTTAGTTCCTCAAACATTGCTTTGCTTTTTATTCCATGATCAAGCATAAGAACTGGTGAGGCAGCTTTCTGCACTCATGCAACAAAAATCTGGAATGCTTTGCCAGTTGAGAAGTGCCAGGCTACAAACATCAAGCATTTCAAAAAACTTCAACAAGCCCACTTTTCTAATTTGGCTTTTTCTTAATTACTTGCATTGGTTGTAAAAGATTAAGATATAACAATTCCTTTGAGGGCCACGGGTGCAAGGCTTGGAAGCCCTACCCTGTAGGGGCCCGTGGTCTCCGCCAGGGGGCGCCCCCATGCCTGAAGGACCCGGAACCCCAACACTTCCGCCACACCAGGAAGTACTGGGGGGAAGAAGTTTGTGAACACCCGGAGGGCTTCCGGGAATACAGCCGGCACTTCCGCCACACAAGGGAGTGTCTAGGGAGTGTCGGGGATCACCTGGAGCCCATCCGGGCACTTATAAAAGGGGCCACCTCCCTGCAGAGAAGGACTGGAGTCGGGTGAGGAGTGGACAAGGTTTTGGAGGCAGGAGAGGAGGCGGCCTGACGAGCAGGCAGAGACTGAGTGAGAGCCTGGACTTTGGGGAGATTGGTGCTTTGTGCACTGGGTTTGTGCACTTTATTTATAATGTATAATAAACGTGTGGTGGACTATAATATGGCGTCCGTCTGTCTGTGTCCGGGCTGCGTATCACAATAGATAGATAGATAGATAGATAGATAGATAGATAGATAGATAGATAGATAGATAGATAGATAGATAGATAGATAGATAGATAGATAGATAGATAGATAGATAGATAGATACTTTATTAATCCCGAGGGGAAATTCACATACTCCAGCAGCAGCATACTGATACAAAAACAATATTAAATTAAAGAGTAATAAAAATGCAGGTAAAAACAGACAATAACTTTGAATAACGTTAACGTTCACCCCCCCGGGTGGAATTGAAGAGTCACATAGTTTGGGGGAGGAACGATCTCCTCGGTCTGTAAGTGGAGCAGGACAGTGACAATGTATTCGATGTCTGTGCTAATTTCCATCGTCCTGTTTACTGTTCGTTATGTGTACATCAGTGAATGTTGTCCCCGTAAGTGCAAGGGGATGGATGAGGGAGAGAGACCGCAACCCCAGGATGGAAAGCACCTGTTCACAATCAGTTATATCTGGCTCTTTACTATTTAAACAATCAGGAGGGAAAGAAGAGAAAAAGGAGGAAGGAGAAAGACAGAGATTTCTTTTAACAAAAACAAACCACCATTTCCTGTTATTTTTCTCATCTCGCTTTGTATCCAGTTTGTTTTTCATTCTGCCGGATTCACTTCAGCTCAGTCATCGCCAGAGACCCCAGGGTTGGACTTCATTATCCACCACACGCTGAGGAAACACGGTGAGATTGTTCCATTTTCCGGGAGATACAAACACATCCATTCTTTGTTGATCAGTCATTCATATTCAGGACAGTAATATACCCGGACTCAAGTTCACAATCATTGTCATTTCCGTATTCATCCATTGTTGTTATTTGTGTTTTGTGTTTGTTATATGTTACAGGGGCAAGGGAGGGTTTGTTATTGTATACAGTAATCCCTTGCTATATCGCGCTTCGCCTTTCGCGGCTTCACTCCATCGCGGATTTTATATGTAAGCATATTTAAATATATATAACGGATTTTTTGCTGGTTCGCGGATTTCTGCGGACAATAGGTCTTTTAATTTCTGGTACATGCTTCCTCAGTTGGTTTGCCCAGTTGATTTCATACAAGGGACGCTATTGGCAGATGGCTGAGAAGCTACCCGGCTTACTTTTCTCTGTCTCTCTTGCGCTGACTTTCTCTGATCCTGACGTAGGGGGTGTGAGCAGGGGGGCTGTTCGCACACCTAGACGATATGGACGCTCGTCTAAAAATGCTGAAAGATTATCTTCACGTTGTTATCTTTTGTGCAGCTGCTTCCTGAAACGACATGCTGGACGGTGCTTCGCATACTTAAAAGCTCAAAGGGCATGTATTGATTTTTGACTGAAAAACAAACTCTGTCTCTCTCTCCCTCTCTCTCTCTCTCTCTCCCTCTCTCCCTGCTCCTGACGGAGGGGGTGTGAGCTGCCGCCTTCAACAGCTTTGTGCCGCGGTGCTTCGCATACTTAAAAATGAAATCGATTTGTTTGCTTTTCTCTATCTCTGTGACTTTATATGCTCCTGACGGGCACTCCTTTGAAGAGGAAGATATGTTTGCATTCTTTTAATTGTGAGACGGAACTGTCATCTCTGTCTTGTCATGGAGCACAGTTTAAACTTTTGAAAAAGAGACAAATGTTTGTTTGCAGTGTTTGAATAACGTTCCTGTCTCTCTACAACCTCATGTGTTTCTGCGCAAATCTGTGATCCAAGCATGACAATATAAAAATAACCATATAAACATATGGTTTCTACTTCGCGGATTTTCTTATTTCGCGGGTGGCTCTGGAACGCAACCCCCGCGATGGAGGAGGGATTACTGTATATGGTGTTTTCACGTTACTGCTTTGGTGGAGGGATATACATATCTATATATATATATATACAGTATATATATTTTCTATTGGTGGAATTTGCATTTTTTGTTATTTTGATTCATTTAATATAGTTATACACCTATTTTATATATTTGCTTTTGTGTGTCTGTGTTTAAACCGTCGATTGAGGGGAAAATATTATTTGTTAGAGGTATGGCTTGGTATATGTAGGTTAGCCTCAGTAATTCATCCAGGCCACAGGTCTTGGTAGTGTAGCTGCCAGCTGAGTAAGGGTTCGGCCGTTACAAAGGCAGTTCAAAGAGAGACCCCTTACCAGGTAGGTTGGGTGTGCAGTGGATGACAAAAAAGGGTTAATTACAATACAATAGAAAGAACAGAACACAAGTAATCCTCAATACAATAGTGCAATAGAAATATGAGGTGTGATCAAAAAATACAGTGAATGTTTTAAAAAAGAACTACTAGTCACCCTGAAAATACTCTCCTCCACTTCAAATGCACTTATCCCAACGCTCCTGCCACTTTGCAAAGCAGTTCTGGAAGTTTTCTTTCAAGAATGTCTTTAGTTGGGCTGTCATGGCTGCCTGGATGTCCTCAATGGACCGAAATCTTTTGCTTTTCATGGTGATTTTCAATTTAGGGAACAGCCAGAAGTCACATGGTGCCAGATCTGGCGAATAAGGTGGATGCGGACACAGTGTAATGTTTTTGTTCAACGGAAATTGTCATACTAGAAGGGATGTGTAACAAGGAGCGTTGTCATGATGAAGAATGAAACCGTTTCAACATTTTCCTCGGTTATTGATGTTGAAGGATGTCCTGATCATTTCTCGTCTTCAACTGAGTTAGATCCATTACAAAATCAATCGAGCCACTTGTAAACAGTCTTAATTGTCGGTGTAGTGTCACCATAAACCGATTTTAGCATCTGATGGGTTTCTTGAGCTTTTTGCAATTTGAAACAAATTTCATGTTAATGTGTTGCTCGATATCCATTATTAACGACAAACTTGAAAAACACACATGAGCTCAACTGTGGCTCACAAACGACTGACAGTATCAAGTTGAAACGTGTCACAAATTCGGCTCTAGGATGGACCTGTCAGAACCAGCATTGAATTGTTTTGCGTTGCTCTTGGACAGTGCTCTGCATCAACATTCACCGTACTTTTTGATCACACTTCATATTACAAGTACAGAGCAGAATTCAACAGTAGATGATATTACATAATATGATTTGGATTTGTTTAGAGTCCTGGAGACATCAGCCATCAAGCTGCCTCCCCAGTTGGCCATTCCACAGCTGAAACAGCGCGGGGCCAGCCAATCTGATGAAAGGACCCCTCGACCCGACGATTCCTGTGCTCCTTCATCAGAGAAGATTTTACCTTAGGCAGGTAGAACAGCTTGGCAGGTTGTCAGTGGCACCAAGTGCCAAATTTGAGTACCAAGAAGAGAAACAGAATAGGTGAGGGTTAGTAACAAACTATGACTATTGTATTACTTATGTTTTAGTGCTAATGACTAACAACAGAGATGCAGTCTGTACAGTTAATCAGCAGCTCTAGTCAAGATATGCTAAACTGAAGTAGTGAGTCTTCAGCCGGGATTTAAAAGCTGAGACCAAAGGGGCATCTCTTATAGTAGCAGGCAGACCATTCCACAGTTTAGGGGCCCTGTAACTAAAAGCTCGACCTCCTATTGTTATTTTATTAATCCTTAGAATCATAAGCAGACCGGCATCTTGAAATCTTAATGTGCGCTCTGGTTTGTAAGTCATGATGAGTTCAGATAAGTAAGCCGGACCTCGGCTATTTAAGGCTTTATATTGTTAAAAGGAGGCTTTTGAAATCTGCCCTAAACTTAACCGGGAGCCAGTGGAAAGATTTAAGAACTGGAGTTTGGATTTTCTTGTTCTTGTAATAATTCTTGCAGCAGCATTTTAGATTAACTGGAAGCTGTATAAAGAACAATTTGAACATCCAGTGATTGCTGTAGTCAAATCCTACTAGAAATAAATGCATTAATTAATTTCTCAAAATCCTACTTATTTAGAAAACGTCTTAATTTCCAACATTTTTGAGATGGAAGAAACATGATTTGGACAACTTTGTAATGTGCGCTTTAAATGACATGCTAGAGTCAAAGATAACTCCTAGATTGCAGGCTGATTCAGTAAAATTACTGGCGATTCCAACTGAGTTAAATGATGACAGAATATTGTTGTAATCAGCGTCATTCCCTCCAATATGTGATTAGACATGTAAGTAAGACTTTCACTACACTCTATTCTTATGCTTTTAATCATAAACTTAATTATTTGATAATACTGTTTTAATTCAGGTCTGTTACTAGAGAATATCTTCTTGTTATAGCTTTTAAATTCAATTAAAGTTTGTCTCAGTTGTTAAGTCTGGGTTCTCAGCAGGTTTTACAGAGACAACTCAACATAACATTCAAAACACATCAGAAAGAACATAAACTTATGACAAATAAATATAATGTAGCAGCAAGCACTTACTGTAAAATATTTGATCAGACATATTACACCTAAAAATTAAATAATTTTAGATTTGACTAATGATTAATTAAAATGATAACAGTGCACCCCTGAAATTTAAGTATGTAGATGTTAAGTTGAACTTTTTTAGAAGATTAATAGCAGAATGAAGGAGGATTTGAACGAGTGGCCTTTTATTCTTGACTCCTTCAGCCTGTGACCTGATTGAACAACTGGAACTGAGAACAGATTAAAAAACCTTAACAAGTGCGCAGTTACACTTTACACTGACATACTGTAGGAGACAGTCATTGCTATGCCATGTAAACCGATATTACGTTGTTTTGGTGGGTTACATTAGGTCTTGTAACCCTAATGCCTTAAAATAAATGACAATTTTACTAATAATAGTACATACATAGTAATAATAGTATAATTATTTTTTTCATTGTGTATTTTTCATCTCCTTTTAGTTAGATCTTTTCCTAGACATGAAGAAAATAATTGGCAGAGATACCCCTTGAAAGTTGCTACATACTGCTCTGTTCTGATAATGTCTCCTTTAACTCAGATGAACACGAGATTATTAACTTAATTATTATAATAGCTAAATTTTATATACACAACATGAGACTCTCCAGAAAGATGCCATCATTTATGTCTTTTGTACACGCCAATTTATTTAACTATTCTAACACATTAATAGATTTGCAATCTTGACAAAAATGGCAATTACTTTTGAATATGTAAACCATTTAATAAAGTTTATTTTTTGGAAAAAATAGCTACTTTCAAACTAACACAATTTGTCTATAGAGGGAATTGCAAGAATAGTTCAAAATGGAAAGGGGACATTATATAATGCATCACATGTCTGGAAAAATTTTAAAAGACTACAGAATTATATATGTATACCCATTTTATTTTTTTAATCTTTTCTTCTGTGTAAATTCTGCAGAACAACAAACTATTTCCATAATATTCTCAAAATGGTCAACTAATGTGGAACTGAAATTAAAATACAGTACAGCCAGTTTAGATCGGGCCGTAAAGCGGAATGTTTAGTTGTTTGTTTTCTTCATTAAGTGCATGCGGAGATTGTCACGTTGGCGCAGTAATGACCTCATCACATATGCCACAAATTGCCCGATCTGTTTTACCAATGTGTGAACAATTTATGGCATTTAGGCTTTCATTGCTCATACATTGTCCTGTGTTAAAAAATAGACCGAAGACAGAAAAAGGTTTGGGAATGACCAACACATACAGTATACTGAAAAAATCAGAAAATAAAGAAAACAGATCTTAACAAGGCAGAGTCCAAAACAGAACTAACTAACAGGATGAGTCTGGGCTATACAGTGCATCCAGAAAGTATTCACAGCGCATCACTTTTTCCACATTTTGTTATGTTACAGCCTTATTCCAAAATGGATTAAATTAATTTTTTTTCCTCAGAATTCTACACACAACACCCCATAATGACAATGTGAAAAAAGTTTACTTGAGGTTTTTGCAAATTTATTAAAAATAAAAAACTGAGAAATCACATGTACATAAGTATTCACAGCCTTTGCTCAATACTTTGTCAATGCCCCTTTGGGAGCAATTACAGCCTCAAGTCTTTTTGAATATGATGCCACAAGTTTGGCACACCTATCCTTGGCCAGTTTCGCCCATTCCTCTTTGCAGCACCTCTCAAGCTCCATCAGGTTGGATGGGAAGCGTCGATGCACAGCCATTTTAAGATCTCTCCAGAGATGTTCAATCAGATTCAAGTCTGGGCTCTGGCTGGGCCACTCAAGGACAATCAATTATTATTATTATTCACAGACTTGTCCTGAAGCCACTCCTTTGATATCTTGGCTGTGTGCTTAGGGTCGTTGTCCTGCTGAAAGATGAACCGTCACCCCAGTCTGAAGTCAAGAGCACTCTGGAGCAGGTTTTCATCCAGGATGTCTCTGTACATTGCTGCAGTCATCTTTCCGTTTATCCTGACTAGTCTCCCAGTCCCTGCCGCTAAAAAACATCCCCACAGCATGATGCTGCCACCACCATGCTTCACTGTAGGGATGGTATTGGCCTGGTGATGAGCGGTGCCTGGTTTCCTCCAAACGTGACGCCTGGAATTCACACCAAAGAGTTCAATCTTTGTCTCATCAGACCAGAGAATTTTCTTTCTCATGGTCTGAGAGTCCTTCAGGTGCCTTTTGGCAAACTCCAGGCAGGCTGCCATGTGCCTTTTACTAAGGAGTGGCTTCCGTATGGCCACTCTACCATACAGGCCTGATTGGTGGATTGCTGCAGAGATGGTTGTCCTTCTGGAAGGTTCTCCTCTCTCCACAGAGGACCTCTGGAGCTCTGACAGAGTGACCATCGGGTTCTTGGTCACCTCCCTGACTAAGGCCCTTCTCCCCCGATCACTCAGTTTAGATGGCCGGCCAGCTCTAGGAAGAGTCCTGGTGGTTTCGAACTTCTTCCACTTACGGATGATGGAGGCCACTGTGCTCACTGGGACCTTCAAAGCAGCAGAATTTTTTCTGTAACCTTCCCCAGATTTGTGCCTCGAGACAATCCTGTCTCGGAGGTCTACAGAAAATTCCTTTGACTTCATGCTTGGTTTGTGCTCTGACATGAACTGTCAGCTGTGGGACCTTATATAGACAGGTGTGTGCCTTTCCAAATCATGTCCAATCAACTGAATTTACCACAGGTGGACTCCAATTAAGCTGCAGAAACATCTCAAGGATGATCAGGGGAAACAGGATGCACCTGAGCTCAATTTTGAGCTTCGTGGCAAAGGCTGTGAATACTTATGCACATGTGCTTTCTCAATTTTTTTATTTTTAATAAATTTGCAAAAACCTCAAGTAAACTTTTTTCACATTGTCATTATGGGGTGTTGTGTGTAGAATTCTGAGGAAAAAAATGAATTTAATCCATTTTGGAATAAGGCTGTAACATAACAAAATGTGGAAAAAGTGATGTGCTGTGAATACTTTCTGGATGCACTGTAGATGTAGTAGATTAGAGGAAGAGGTGGAGTCAGGGAGGCCAGAACAGGAGCTGGTGTGGTAGGTAGATGGGTTCTAGGTATCTGAAGAGACATCCTCAATGGGTGGACCGGTGGTGATGACACTGACAGGCATGGTCTTCGGCTGGTCTGCAGAGGGAAAAGAGAAGAGAGGATCAGATGACAGCGCCAACCCCTGGTCTGGCTGAGAAATAGACACAATTTAAGCCTGTAAACCATCTCCCATGTGCAAGTGTGTCATCACTGCCTTGCGGCTCACAGTTCTGCCCTGAGATAAGCTGCCCCACAATGAGCAGCATACAAAAGACAGACAATACACAAAACAAAGCACACAGGCATAATATAAATAATAATAACAATAATAATAAATAACAACAATTTATGTTGTAGTGCTACATATCTCCCCCCCCCCCCCCCCCCAATCTAGGTCTACTGTTAAAAAAAGAATCTAAGATTTAACTGACATTGTAGGGTAGCATGGTGGCGCGGCGGGTAGTGCTGCTGCCTCGCAGTTAGGAGACCCGGGTTCTTTTCCCGGGTCCTCCCTGCGTGCAATTTGCATGTTCTCCCCGTGTCTGCGTGGGTTTCCTCCCACAGTCCAAAGGCATGCAGGTTAGGTGCATTGGTGATTCTAAATTGTCCCTAGTGTGTGCTTGGTGTGTGTGTGCCCTGAGGTGGGCTGGCACCCTGCCCGGGGTTTGTTCCTGCCCTGCACCCTGTGTTGGCTGGAATTGGTTCCAGCAGACCCCCGTGACCCTGTGTTAGGATATAGCAGGTTGGACAATGACTGACTGACTGACTGACTGACTGACTGACTGACTGACTGACTGACTGACTGACTGACTGACTGACTGACATTGTAGCATATCTCACATTGAGCTTAGGGAGATCGTTGCATATGTGGTTGTTCGGTTGCTTTTATTTCTCTCTGTAATTGCTTTTGTTTTTTCAGTATATGTTAAAAGATGTCAGTACAGTCAGAATAGGACAATGCCCGTCTGAGTAATGTGCCATGTGATGATAGGGTAACCAGTAGGCCACCACGTGACAATCAGAGATGGTCCAGCTCACCAGGGAGTGTCAAGCAGGCTGCGCTCATTGTATTTTGATGAGTCCCATGAACAGGAAGAGAAGTGCAGTGCAGTTTGCTATTTGGACAGAGATGACAGAACAATATGTGGATCTCAGAGAGGGTGGAGAGCACAACCTCATGTGAAAAAAGGCTCCAGGCATATATAGATACACCCAAAGAAGGAATAAAGGAGTGTTTGGACACCCAGATTGATAGTACAGTGTTTTCAGAAACAAGACCATCAGTGACAGGAAGTGGTTTGTTGGGAAGTAAGAAGAAGTCTGCAGGGGTTTAAGTCGTCACTCGAGCATTTCACACCCTGAGAGGGGGGGTTGCTCCCATCATTCTTTCCCTCCACCATCCACACCAGTTGTTATTGTCAGTTTTTCCAGCATACATCTTTCACTCACTGAACTGGGGGATGATGAGCTCATGGGTGTTACTGATGTTTCTCTGGAAGGGTCTACAAAGAGTCGATGGCAGGTTTGTTGGCAATCCATAAAGAATGGCGCTAATTTTCAGAAACTTTCCTAGATAGATAGATAGATAGATAGATAGATAGATAGATAGATAGATAGATAGATAGATAGATAGATAGATAGATAGATAGATAGATAGATAGATAGATAGATAGATAGATAGATAGATAGATACTTTATTAATCCCAAGGGGAAATTCACATACTCCAGCAGCAGCATACTGATAAAGAACAATATTAAATTAAAGAGTAATAAAAATGCAGGTAAAAACAGACAATAACTCTGTATAATGTTAACGTTTACCCCCCCGGGTGGAATTGACGAGTCACATAGTTTGGGGGAGGAACGATCTCCTCAGTCTGTCAGTGGAGCAGGACAGTGACAGCAGTCTGTCGCTGAAGCTGCTCCTCTGTCTAGAGATGATACTATTTAGTGGTTGCAGTGGATTCTCCATAATTGATAGGAGCCTGCTGAGCGCCCTTCGCTCTGCCACAGATGTTAAACTGTCCAGCTCCATGCCAACAATAGAGCCTGCCTTCCTCACCAGTTTGTCCAGGCGTGAGGCGTCTTTCTTCTTAATGCTGCCTCCCCAGCACACCACCACATAGAAGAGGGCGCTCGCCACAACTGTCTGATAGAACATCTGCAGCATCTTATTGCAGATGTTGAAGGACGCCAGCCTTCTAAGGAAGTATAGCTGGCTTTGTCCTTTCTTACACAGAGCATCAGTATTGGTATTGAAGTGAAGCTTCAGTATAGAAGCTTGAAGTATAGAAGCTTGAAGTGGAGAAAAACTCCTGTCCATGGTCCAGGCACCATCTCAATTAATAAGGGATTTTGCCTATGACTCTAGGGCTCTATATCTGAAGTGACAACCAGGGATGAAAGAAGAGGAAATAGTCCGCCATGTTTTAAATGCCTTGGCTGAAGGCCTTAGGTTTGTGGTTAATTTGGAAGGCTTAGTTAACCATTAAGCCATTTTGCTTCCTTTCAATCTATTCCCTCTTCCCAGCTAGCTGATATAATCCTGCATATGAATCCTTCCAATTATGCACTAGATATCTAACCCTCATGCCTATTTAAAGATACTTTCAGAGCTACAATATTGGTCAAATTATTTTGGCTATTAAGAGCTGTCTAAAATCTGGTAGAATGCCAGACAACTTTAAACATGCCTCTGCTGAAGAAACCCACACTTGATCCTACAGCTCTTTCAAACTATAGGCCTATTTCTATTTCCTGGTTTCTTTGCAGTTACTTTCATATCAATGTATGTGATGTGTTTTAATCAGGTTTTAAAAAACTTCATAGCACTGAATTGGCTTTACTGAAGGTGACAAATGATATTCTATTAACTTTGGACTTTGGCTCTTCTGCAATCTTAGTTTTGGATCTTAGTGCGGTGGACCATGGGGTTCTGGATGAAGTAGGTATTCAAGGCTATGTATTGAGATGGTTTGAGTCCTGCCTGAAGGATAGGGCTATCTCTGTTAACATAGACGGGCACTTCTCTCAGCCAGCTCCTCTCACGCAAGGCGTCCCACGAGGTTCTATTCTGGCTCCTCTTCTATTTTGTCTTTATCTGCTCTCCCTGAGGACCACCTTTCAAAAACATGATGTTGCATAAAATTATAATGCTGATGATACACAGTTATACCTCAGAGTTAGTCCTGACATCACTTCATCTGTAAAAAAGCTGTTGAAATGAGAGGATATAAGATATTGGAGGGCACACAGTTTCTTACAATTAAACCAGCGTTTCTCAACCTTTAAGTATTTGTGACCCGAGTTTTCATAATGTTTTTTTGAAAGGAGCCCACTAATACCTATTTGTTCTTTTTTTTTAATTAATGATATATCATAGATGTATATTTTATTATACCTACTTAACTTTTATCGACATTTATCTAACTTTATATTTATTTTTCTAGTATCAGAATGTAGTTTAAGTTAATTTGTTTTGGCTTCAATAGATGTATTTTTCATATTTTCGATTCTTGTTTTCTTTTTTTCACATCTTCACACCCCCCTTTTTTGTTACTTTGTGCCCCCCTAGGGGGGCCCGCCCCACAGATTGAGAACCACTGAATTAAACGAAATTTAAACAGAGGTCGTTATCTTTGGTCCTACTACATCTGCAGTTGAAATCGACACGCAGTTAGGCTCCTTGGCATCACTGATTCATAATGATGTCAGAAACCTCTTTGAATCTTCACTAAGTTTCGAAAGTAAAGTCCAGTTTTTACCAACTGAGGCAAATTTCTAAACTTATATCCTTTCTTTCACAGAAGGACTTGGAAACAGTTATTCATGCTTTTATTACATCTTGGCTAGATTATTATAATTCTTTATATGTGGGACTGCCCAAATCTGTTCTGTCACGCCTTCAGCTGGTTCAAAATCCAGCAGCTAGATTTTTAATTGGGCCGATTAAAAAGGATCACATCTCCCCACTCTCTCCACTGGCTTCCGGTGAGGTGTCGCATTGATTTTAAAATCTTGTTGTTTGTTTTTAAAGCCTTGCATGGTCTTTCTCCAAAATACGTCTGCAATCTCCTTCACCCCTATATGGCACCAAGAGCATTAAGGTCATCTGGACAACTTCTCCTTGTAGCTCCAAGATCTCAGCTGAAGTCAAGAGGAGACAGAGCTTTCTCAGTTATTGCTCCTAGGCTTTGGAATGACCTGCCTTTCCACATCAAGTCTTCATCCTCTATCGAGGTTTTTAAAAGATGGCTTAAGACCTTCTTGTTTTCTTCTGTCTTTCACTGTGTATGATGGGATTGTAGGGGATGGTTGAATTGGTTGTTTTATAATCCGCTTCTGTATTAATGTTTGTATTGTGTTTTTATTTTAATGCCTCTTTGTGCAGCACTTTGGCGCAACTTCTGTTATTTCAAATGCACTTTTATAAATAATCTAATCTAATCTTGGTTCCCAAATAGAGAGGGACAGAGCAGCATCTAAGGGGTATTGGAACAAGGTCCACTTCAGAAACAAAGAAAGTCAAGCTTAGAAGCCTTCCAAAGAGAAAAGCAACCAGGCCAAAGCTGATTTTTCTTTGATACAGGTGAAAACTGCACTGTTGGTTGTACCAGTCCAAGTGAGACGGTGGGAAGTGGATGCAGTTGTGGACATTGGGAGTCACTATACCCTTAAGAAGAGCTTATGGAAAGGTTGGGCCATACGGGAGAGGGTTTGATTTCAACTTCATCTGTCAAGTTTGTCTTGGCAGATGGGAGCGAACATCTTGCTTTAGGCAGGGTTCCTATTGGATACTAATTGCATTCCACTCTCTGGAAGATGGAAACTTATGTCCTTGAAAAGCAACACCAGACCACGTCACTGCCTCTTGGGTTTGATTCTGTTACTACCTTCAAAATGAATGCACATCCACACCCACAGAAGTATTTCCTGCCTGGAGGTATTATACAATAATTTTTATCAAACGTCCATGAGGATCTCCATTGGGCCCACTTAGGCTGTTATGCTGCTGAACTTTTAACATCTGATGGCTCCATTATGAACAGCATTTGGAATCAGCCCCTGGAGGTGAGGTCTTTGTTGCGTCGATTGCCAGAGGTGTGGATGGAAAGGTTCATCATTTCAGTACCCATGACATTCATACCATTGATGAGGTCCCTATCCGTCAATGTGCGTACAGAGTTCTTCCCATAGAAGAACATATCGACAAGATGCTAGCTGAGGAGATCATAGAACCTTCAGCATCACCATGGGCTGCTCCATTTGTGCTCACCAAGAAGCCAGATTGTACCTACAGCTTTTGTGTGGATTTTTGAGGGCTGAATTCTAAAATCCACTTAGATGTATATCCCATGCCCCTTGTGCATTAAATACTGGAGTTACTACATGGGGCTGGCATTTTTAGTACATTGAACTTGTGTCGTGGGTATTGGCAGATGACTATGGGAGAAGGGAGTAAAAAGTCATAACCTTGTCATAACCTTGGAAGGGCTATATCATTTTAAGGTCATGGCTTTTGGCTTAACAATGTGGGCACAAGCTTTTAGTGCCTCATGGAACAGGTCCTGAAGGGGTTAGTTGGTAAAACCTGTTTCGCCTATATAGACAATGTCATTATCTTCTCCCAATGTATTGAACCATATCTCAAGGACCTGAACGACAGCTTCAGAAGGATGCAGCATGCTTAACCAACACTAAATGTAAAAAAGTGTCACTTCATTCAGTCCCAGATCTTCTTCCTTGGTGTCGGCTAAAAGGGAGGAAGGTGCTGCTATTCAGGACAACCCAACACCCAGCAACCTTAAGAGGCTTCAGAGGTTTTGGGGACTTGTACGATGGTACTTTAAATTCATACCAGCTTGGCAAACATTGCAGCATGTTTGAACCAGCTGAGAAAGAAGGACACTCCACAGCAATGGTCCACTGAATGCCAGGATGCATTTGAGCAGCTCAAGTCCATCTTACTATTTCCTACTATCCTGGCCCAACCGGATCCTCAGCTCAGCTTCCAAGTGCAGATCGATACCAACAATGTAGGGCTTGGTGCTGTATTTACCCAAAGGAAAGATGGGGAAGAGTATGTAATTGTGTATGCCTCTCAGGCCTTGCATGGTGCTGAAAGCAACTATTCCACAAGGTGTGTCTGGATATTGTATGGGCTGTCAAAAAGTGAAGGCATTTCGTGGAAGGGGCTGAATTTGAAGTTGTTACTGACAACAAGGCACTTACCTGGGTGTTTAATCACCCGAAAACATCTTCCCGCCTGACCAGAAGTGTTGCAACTCCAGGGTATTTCTTTCAAGGTCTACTGTCTATGGGGCTGTGGCAATATCATTCCTGATACATGATCCTGAGGCATTGAACTTTAAGGAATGGTTTGATGGTCTGTGTGGATGTAGCTCAGAGCTTATGATTGAACCTTCCCCTGAGCATGCAAGATTTCGCTCGAGCCCAAACCATCAGTCCATGCAGTTGAAGCCATTTCGAGGAACTGCGGAGAATCCTGTAGAGATCCATTCCGTCTAAATTCAAAGGAACTAAATTTCAGTTGTTGATTCCTGAAGTATATGTACCAGAATTCATCCATTATTATCATGACAGCCCTTTTGGTGGGCACCTTGGGAGAATGAAAACCCTTTTGAAGATTTTGGAGGTTACTTGGTGACCCTCCATTCATAAGGGTATATGTATCCTCATAAAGGGGTGTCAGATTTGTCAACAATATACAGTAAGAACCCACCTAGTAAACCTTCAGGATATCTACAATCTGCTGTTGTAAAGGAACCTGGGGAAATGTTGGGTATAAACCTAATTAGCCTATTGCCACTGCCCATCAACTGGAAGACCATCCTGATGGTCATAGTAAACTATTTCTCAAAATGGTGTAGTTATTTTCTTTGAATGATGTCAGAACCACTAGAATATGTTAAAGAATGAAATTTTCACTCGCTGGGGTATTCCTAAATTCATTGCATCTGAAGCAGGCCGTGTGGTGTTGTGGTGAAGGCTTTGGACTTCAAACCCTGAGGTTTGTGGGTTCAAGTCCTGCTGCTAACACTGTGTGACTCTGGGCAAGTCACTTCAACTGCCAGTGCTCTAATTGGAAAACCAAAACAAATGTAACCAATTTTATCATAAATGTTGTAAGTTGCCTTGGATGAAGCCCATGTAAATGATCGGGGATCCTAATTCACCAGTTCTGTGTTGGAAGAATTATACATTGCATGGGGAGTCAATAGGAAATTGACAACCACTTACCATCCACAGACAAACGTAACTGAGAAAGTAAACAGAACACTGAAGTCCATAATAGTATCCTACGCTGGAGAGCATCACCAGGATTGGGACAAGTGGCTTCTAGAGTTCCTGTTTTCTTTGAACATGGCAGTGCATTAAGCTACTGGGGAGACACCTGCTCTGATTTCAGGTTGTGCTGGGAAGGCAACTTAAGGGTCCACCAGATAGAATGATAGGCACAGCGTCTTCCCCAGACACCAGATTCTTTAATACCATACCTGTACTGGAACAATTAAAACAGAAAGATCAGAAAAGTGTTGGTGGCATCTACATCCCGACACGCCACATATTCTAATCCCCTTCACAAGGATGTGCGCTTTGTGGCAGGAGTTCTGGTCTGGGAGGGACCCCAATATCTCTTTGATGCTACATCAGAATTGGCAAACGTTCGCCTAAATGGACATGAGTAGTAAAAGTTGTTAAGAAACTCTGACTTATAAAATATCAGATAGAGAAGGGATTAGCAACAGACTCTAAATTACATAGAATCTGTACATGTGGCTGACATTAAATGAGATTTTAGAGCCCCCCTCCCCTCGTAGCTACATAGGGATTGTGTAGCACTGCCGCCACATAAAAAGGAGAAGGAAGTAATCTAAGGAAGGAATGGCTGATCTTTGCAGTTAAGGTCGCAGTTGGTGCTGGAGCCTTATTTCACATAGATAGACAGATAATACTTTATTCGTCCCTAGGGGAAGTTTACCTTTTGCATAAGCTCAATAAATATAGAAATATTACAACAAACAAGAAGAAATTAACTCAATTACAAGCTAAAATTAACACAACAAAGAAATAATTTTGGCCTGGCTAATGATAGAGAGCAGTCACAGCGAGGCAACATCTGTCTATGTATAAAGGTGTATTGCCGTACTGTAGGTATGAAGCCCCAGTAGCATTCCTTGACACACTTCTGTTGAATAATTTGTTGGCCAAAAGTACTCAAAATGAAGGTGTTCGTAAAGGCCATTAGTTTTGTCTTTATTCTTTCTTCCAATGGGTTCAGAGTGCACCCCATAATTCATCCTGTTTTCTTAGTCAGCTTGTGGATTTAAATGAATAGTTTTCAAACTCAGCAGCATGGCAATGGTATGCTGCAGCCTAATACTGTAGCTTCAGGAACCTGAGCATGAATCCCATCTTTATGGAGTTTGCATGTTCTCCTCATGTCTGCTTCAGGTCTTTCTCACTACTCTGGTTTTCTCCTGCACCTTAGATGTGAAGGTAATATTGATTAGTGAATCCACCCTGGAGCTGCATGAATGACTGTCGTTGGTGCATGTGAGTGTGATTGTCCATTGTAAGTGCTTATCTTTCAACTGATGTTTCAAGGATGGGTTATGAAAATGGTGGATTATTTAAAATGGGGCTCTCTATTTGCATTGCTTTTTTTTTTTACTGCATATGTTATTTGGATTTGTTTGATTGAGTTGGGGTTTGCTACAGTATTGTATTTGCCATACACTAACGTTCCTGTTAATGTGTACTGTATATTATGTAAATTAAAATCTGTTGCACCATTCTTCATATTCTGTTTGATTGTTACCTTTGTAGCTGTTACGGCTAGCACAATTTCTACTTTTGCTGTATTTTTCATTCTAGACCTTTCATTCTCATTATAACATGGTAGTTATTTTTAGTACTGCAATTGAAACTCTTTTGTTAAATTACATTTTTTCTTCCTTTTTATCTGTTTTCAAAGTGGTAATTAGGGTGTTTTTGCTTCACATATTGATTTGTCTCTTGGCCAGCATTAATTAGTTTTGTGTTAATTAGCTTAGAAAGCTCCCTAATCAATGTTCAATTCTGATTTGCTAGGAGATTGTAAATGAATTGCGATTGTGTAAATTTATTAAGCAAATGCATAAATATAGCTTGCTTACATTCATAAGACATGAATGTATAATATAAAATCCCAATTGTGTACTATTCATCTCTAAAACATTTCTGACGCTCACTTCTTTTTACTGTATTATGGAATACAAAAGCACTAAAACCTTTGATTCAAGACAAGCCAATAATGACTTTCGGACTTTCTTCTTGCCTAATGCAAGTTTAAAAATGCTCCTAAAATTTGTCAGTATTTTCAACATTTTCTTGAAATGCAACAAAAACAGGGTCTTCGGTCATATGTCTTTCTTCTTGGAAAATGGATGCATTTTATTTGTGAGACATTAAGTGTTAGTTTTTTTAAACAATTTTATTTGCAATGATTTAACTACAGTAATACAAGATGATTTACAACTTTTCAGGCAGTTTTCCAGCATTTAAAATAAATCTCCCTGCTTGGCTCCAGTTTTCTTAACAGATGGAATTCTAAGCGATTCATTCAGAGCCAGCCAAAAACAAACTCCATTTAGAAATTTGAGAAACATAGCTTTCTAAACAGCACCATGTATTATTTCATATCAGGGAGGCCATGATCAATGAATGCTGTTTTAGGACATAGTTTAGTAATAGTTTTAAATAAAATAAAATGAATCAGTATTTTTCTATTTTAATTTTGCAACCATACCTGAAGAATGAGACTAGGGAGTGTGAACAAGAGCAACTGCTGCATTTTATTGGTTTCTCAAATCATCTTCAATCGCACAGACTTATTTATCCTTTTTAACAAACCTAATATAAATTCTTCCTGTTCTTTTTACCCAAAACAATCAGATCACAAGCAGAAAGACTCTGGCTGGTTAATCTGTCAGAGGATTCACACTGAAGGAAGAGAGAAGGATTCATAAGAGGTGTTTTGTCTTGGTAGAGTAATATATTGCTCTGCTTTCCCCTTTTTGTATTATTAATATGTAGCCTTTGTCAGAATGCCTCAAATCTCACAGACATACCACTGTTTATAAGGTACTGTACCATATAACTTCTCCTCACCTTCCCTTCTACATCTATAACCTCAGGCAATTTGGTGTAGTAAAAGACAAGCAGTAGTTAAGTTACACATAAAATAACGTATTATTGATAATATTCATAAATAATAACAATATGCAAAGTACGTTTGAATATTGGCAACCATACAACCTGATAAATGTTGATGTGTAGTTTCAGGCGGCACACAGACTTGTTAGTTACTTAAAAATGTCTCTAGTTAAGGCATCATTTGTGGTCAGCTTTCTTCAGAACAGGCTGCATGCCTGTCTCAATATGGCTGCCGAGCTGTGCTCTTCATTGTGTTGTCCTTTTCATTTTATGTTGTGTGATGGTCCTTCATCAGTTGGTAAGAGAGAGAATGAGGTAAGCAAGCAAATTTATAGATTTTCTGTCCAACCCCTAGAGCCAATAGGGTGTCATGGTACTTAAAGGCTTTTGATACAAGCCAATTCCAAACAGCCATACTTCAGACCAATGGGGCAGAGAACACCTTCACACCTGCCCTCCCCCAAACCATATGTTAAGGTAAAGCTTGGCAGTTAGGCAGCCTGACATTTCCTGTGGGAGGTGAGAGTCTTCAGAGAGACATTTACCAAACTTGTTTCAGGAACTTCCCCACAACTCTGTCGGAAAATTCAAAGAGACCCATTCCTGAAAGAGGTGGGGGGAGGGGGGGTTGTAAACATGAATGCTTCTCACTAATGGAACACTAATATTACTTTGCTTTGCCTAAGTTACAAATAAAGAAATACAAAATATTTATCAACTTATATGCAAAATCTCACATCACAACAAGAGGGAATGTTCCAGTATCAGCATGGCCAAAGCAAACTGAATCTCGTTTTTATTGCTCCTTTTATGGTGTGAAAGAAGTGACCCTCGGAAACACAAAAAGATTTGGGGCAGCCACCCATATACTGTACCTAGCTGCAAAGGTTAACTGAAATTGCACAAATGTACTCGGGAAGCGTTCTCAACATGAACTGATGAGTAGTGGCAAAAATGGCGGCTTTAAAGGCCATCAAAGAAGTGGTGGAGTGAAGTGTAAGTGACGTCACTCTTGGGGCCAGAACCAGAAGTGATGTCTTGTATGAGAAATCAGGCAGGTTTTCCGGTGTTTGGTCTGCAGAGAAAATAGAGAAAGGTTTAGTGCACCCTGCCGCCCCCTGCCCTGGCGTGGAATTACCTTCTTTCGGTCCACTCAGCTTCCTCCTACTCGCACGTGAGTGACAATGGCAAAAGCTCTCCTAGCATCCTTCATTTCATGGTGAGGCAATAGCTGGAAATCTTATTGATGACAACTTTTCACTACACGCCACTATGGTGGGGTACCATAGGAAGTCATTAGTAGTGCACATGACTGATGCCCCACTCTCAATGAGGAAAGCCATACTCAACTCTCATGTCATCATAGGTTTGCACTATTTCTTCTGTCTGTGCCATGCCAGCCTTTGCTTCATTCATGGACCACTTTGCCTGAGAAATGACTGCCCTGTAAGCCATGGCTGCACTTGCACTATAGTCAGTGACATGCTGTCTACTCATTTTATATGGATTCCTGTGTGCCTATCCACTCTTAATTCTTTTCAGTTCATTACACATCAGGGCAGACTAACTCTGTTGTTGGTGGCGTATAACATTCTCCTTCGCCTAAGGATGCAGCATCTATCTTTGCCCTGTTGCCTTGGGGGCAACTGAATCTTTCTGTGGTTCACAGGATGATTCTTATGAACATTTCCTTGCACTGTGGTGACTTAGGAGCTGGGGATGGTCTGTCTTCTTGATTATAATGGATATACTGGATTGCTCTCCATTCCTTCTACAGTATATCCATCCATCCATTTTCCAACCCGCTGAATCCGAACACAGGGTCACGGGGGTCTGCTGGAGCCAATCCCAGTCAACACAGGGCACAAGGCAGGAAACAATCCTGGGCAGGGTGTCAACCCACCGCAGCTTCTACAGTATATGTGCTTAGTAATTGTTATAAGTATGTGGCTCTACATTGGAACCTCTGAATTTGGGTATTTTCACGTGCATCTTGTAATATCTCCTACTATGTTTCTTCTGATGCTTGCTGTTGTTGCTCATCTGAACCACCCTACCCCACCTGTGTCACCTTCTCCGCTGTGCTTTGCTGTTTCTCTGCTATAACCAGATAAGAATTGCTGCGTACTATGCTAAAATACTCTCATGACAAACTCCTTCATTTTAAACAGTTTGTCCACAGCAAATGGTCAGATGTATGTGTGTGATACCCAAAATATTTACATCATGGGTCAGGTAACTGCCTCCGCTGGGCTGAAAATGAAAAGTTCAATAGCAGCATTTGTTCATGAATACGTTGTCCTATTCACGGCTTTGGAAATACTGTAGGAGTGTCAGTGTGCCAAATTTACAATTTGCTAAAATAAACTCTGGTCATGGATCTGAGCACAATGAACCCATATCAGCTAATATTGCATTGTTTACCTCAAGATCTTTTAATGGAAAAGTGCTGGTGCTATCAGAATTCATTATAAGACAAGGTGGTGGAGTCGCAGTAATTGTTAGAGCAGAGCTAAACATCGAAGAATCCCAATTGACTGCCCATTGTCTTTCAAGTGTCTGGTTCTTAAGCTAATAATGAAAACAGGTCCTATCATATTCATTGTTGTCTGCAGTCCCCCAAAATACAATGGATCTTCTTTATCTGATCTGACTGAATTATTAAGCCTCTTAAGTTCCCTTTTGAAGAGAGTCATTCTCCTTGGTGATTTCAACATCCATATTGACATTACTACATGTAAGCTGAGAAATGAATTCCTGTTCTTACTGGAATGTTTTGACTTGGTGTAACATATTGATTTTCCTACTCACTCTGGTGGTCATATATTGGACTTGATCTGTACATCAGAATTATCTGTCAGCAATACTTATAGCAGTGATTTGGAACTCTCTGATCATAAAGCAGTACTTTTCACTGTATCATTACCTCTCCCTCCTCTTACCTGTAAACGTCAAATTTCTTTCAGAAACCTTAAAAACATCTGTGCCTTTATTGTTGCTAGTTACATTTCTGATCTTTTTCTGTCTTCACCTATTCCATCAACACTAGATAATTTTGTTGATCACTGTAACACAGCCCTTCTTTCAGCCCAAGACAAAACAGCTCCTTTAAAGCATACAGAGGTTTCCTTTAAGCGTTCATCTCCATGGTTCAATTTAGAGTTACAATCTATGAAAGCAGCTGGCCGACTCCTTGAGAGAAAGTCACGTAAGACTGGCCTCACCGTGCACATCCAGGCTTTCTCTGACCACCAAAGGGCTTACAGGGAAGCACTAACTGCAGCAAGAACACATATTATGGCAGAATAATAGAAATCAGCCATGATAACCCAAAGGTTTTGTTCTCTGTAGTTAATAAACTACTTCAACCTGCATCAGGCCCATTTACCTCCTTCACCGAAGTCTGTAAAAAAAAAATCCTCCACTTTTTCCACAATAAAATGAAAGATCAAAATAATTCAACTAACATAAATCCATCATCCATTTATATCTTTCCCTGACTTCCCAATCCATCCAGCTTTTTCTCTACATTTTCACCAGTCACATCTGCATTTGTTAATGATCTGCTTTGTAAGATGAAGCCCAATACCTGAGTAATGGATCCCATCCCCGCCACATTTCTTAAATCCTGCCTTCATTCCATAATCTTGACTGTTACGACAATAATAACTGGCTGGCTTTGTGCCAACCACTTTTATAATCGCTTCTGTAACCCCAATGTTAAAGTCGGGTCTTGATGTTGACAATTTTAACAATTTTTGGCCTATTTCTCAGTGTTTTGTAGCCTCCCAACTCACCAATTACTGAACTTTTTATAATTTGATGGAACCATTTCAGTCTGGCTTCAGGGCACAGCACAGCTGTGAAACTGCTCTGCTTCAGGTAACCAATGATTTGCTTATGGCAGCAGACTCTCGACAAACTAGCATATTAATTCTGTTACATTTTAGTGCAGCATTTAACACTGTCAGACATGACATTCTACTGTCCAGGATGCAGAACATGCTGGGTATCTCTGGCACTGCCCTCCAGTGGTTTAAGTCCTGTCTGACTGACAGGCAAGAGTTTGTTAGTCTTGGCAACAGCAGGTCCAGCTCAGTGTTCACACAAGAAGTTCCTCAGGACTTCGTCCTCGGCCTTTTGCTCTTCTGTGTCTACTAGGGGGCTCCGCCCCCTGCTCGCTTCGCTCGCCAACCCCTGGCGTTGGGGCATGACAAAGAGTGAGATGTATGAATTAGATATAGAATAGTGTGCAGGTTTGGATGATGCCTATATAAATAAAAAATAGAGTGTTTGGCATAGAGTAATGTTTTATTGGAATATTTCTTTGTATACAACATTAGTAGTAAAGATGGTGTCTTGTCTTTGAATGAGTCTTCCTTGGCATGGATCATTTATAACTTTAACTTTAACGTCAGATCAACGTCGAACACGTGAGAAGGCAACCTAAAGTTGTCCATGTCCAAAAACGGGTTCAGAGAGGTAGATGCCAACCTTGTCCGTGGCTTGTCCTTGTGATTTGTTGATGGTCATGGCAAATGCAGGTTTAATGGGGAACTGTCGGCGTTTCAATGTAAAAGGTAAATCCAGGTCAGAACTCGTAAGGTTAATTCTAGGAATGAGAACAGTATTGTTAGCATGTGATTCTGTAAGAACTGTTGCTTGAATAACACCGTTTTTAAGGGTAAGGTTGTGTTGTGTAATCCGTCCGGGTTAATAGTGTTCAAATATTCTAAGGGGAAATTCAGATGTTCATTGTTGTCATCAGAGTCAACTTTGTCAGAGCTTAGAAAGAGCCGTGTCTCTCCAGGAAGTAATGAAATGACCTGGTTATTAATGTGATTAACATTAATATTTTTTGGACATAATATAGTGCGTTTTGTTAACCACATATGCGAAAGCAGTATGGGCCATTGCCTTTTGGTGGCCTGATATGTACTCCGGTAGATGCAAAAGCAAATGAACTATTGTAGGATCTAATGTAGTTCATAAAGTTTTTACTTTCAGGCACATCCTTAGTTAGAAGCTTCTGTAGATATTCCGGATATGAATGTAAAGGAGGCTTTTTAATCTGCCCCTTTTGACAACAACGTGTAAATTCATTATTTGTATTGCCAGTTGTTTCTTCTGGGAAGTTAAGTGAATGACAATGATTGCAAATGACATTCATTAATCCCAATGAATTTTCCTCAATAGTGGACTCATTATTGAAGGCGTTGTCTGGCGTTGATGTCCGTGACGGGCATGTTTTGCTTGTGGCGTTTGAGTGCCGCGTTGTTGCATGTCCATTATTTGTGACGCGCTATTTTGTAGTTTTATTTGATTCGCCTCCGCTTTGCCAAAAGTCCGTTTCAGTCTACGTCGTGCATTGTTTGTATCGAGCCTTGTCCGTTTTTGTATGTCGGTCAGTTCAGCTTTCTGCTTTTGGAGTCTTGCTTGCTTGTTTTCTGGCAGGTCATATGCGCGTTGTACACGTCTTCGTTCATTTATTCTGCCTATTCGCTCCCTTTTTTGTATGTCTGAGTCGCAAGCTCTTTCTTTTGAAATCGTGCTTGTTTCGATGCAGCACTTTGAGACGCGCGCTGTATGCGTCTACGTTCATTGTGTCTGTCCATTTGGGCACGTCTCTGTAACGGGGTTACTTGAGCTTTGCGTTTTTTGATCCGAGACATTTTTTCTCCCGGAGTTTCCGAAGCGCGTTGTATGCGCCCCCGTGTATTTTGTTGTTTCATTCATGTTCGTGTGTTTGGTCCCATTATCCGATCCGAATCGTTTTGTACCCGTGACCGTGTATTCATGACTTGTTTGTTCCTCAGCGTGCGAAATATGGATAAGTAATAAGGAGGATCGCACTCACTGTTAATATGGAGCCTTTTCTGCAGTTGAACGGTTAATAGTGCTTTATTGTAAGGAGATCCACCTATCCTCCCTAATGTGAAGGTGTTGAGATGACGTATATTTAATATGGACGTTTCCTTTAGATATGTGGCTTTGGGTGTCACTTCTTATTGATGTTTGGGGTGAGGATTGTTGTTGCGCAAGGGTCTTCTTTCTTTTTGTGTTCCAGGGGCTTGTTGAATCCCCCTCTTTGTGTGTCCCGTCCATTGCTTGTAGGGTGTGTGGGGTGGTTTTGTGTTCCATGGGCTTGTTAAATCCCCCTCTTGGTATGTGTCCCGTCCAGTGCCTGTGGGGGGGGGGGGTGGTGGGGCGGCTGCCTTGCTGTTGTGCGCGAGCGTCTTCTTTTTTTTTGTCTGCTAGTTTCGTGTGCAATGGGTTTCGTGCTTTGCCTGCGTTTGACTACTTTTTTCTGTGCCTTTTCCTTTTTTCTGTGCTCGCGCCGCCTCATTTCTTTGACTCCTTTTTTCTGTGGTCTTGTCCGCCTCTCGTGGCCCCTCATCCGCTTCTCGCGGCCCCTCATTTCTTGGGGCGCCTGCGCAGTACGTCTTTTTGCGGCTACGGCCCATGGCCGGATGTCCCTGCGTCCATCCGGTTTAGCATTCTCGGTTAGTAATATGGATATGTTTCCCCTTGGCCATATCATATTGTAGTTATGGACTGGGTTATCATTTTTATGCAGATGATACTCAACTCTATTTCAATGTTAAAAGTGAAACTTCATCGGGGCTTTCTCAGCTCACAACTTGCCACAGTGAAATTAAAACATGGTTGCCACTATAGTCCTGTTCGCCCACTAAGGTTCTCTGATTCTGTAAATCTTGTTGTGTCCCACACTAACCTGCACTCTATGTGTGACAGGGCCATTAGCTGTATAGCGCCCAGACTTTGGAGTGACCTCCCCAAATTAATTAGATGAGCTGACTCATTCATTCTTTTAAAAAACAACTTAAAACTCATTTGTTTAGGCTTAGGTTTTAGGTTTAGGGTTAGGGCTTTTAACTTAACTTGACATTCTGCCTCCTTTTTCAGTCTTCCTCTCTGCCTAGATGCTCAGTATAATTTGTGTGTGTGTTATATCACAAATGAGGTTATTTGCTAGGCTTTTCATTTAGTATTGAATTTAGTAGGATACTCTGGTTTTTCATCTATTATTCTAATTCTAAATAATACTTTGTGTAATACTTTGTGTATCCTGTATCTGTTTTAGTGTTCTATTCAGAAAACATTTGTATCTAATGTTACATATACCTACTATGTCTTTCTGAGACTCTGTGAAGTGCCTTGAGCATGGGAAAGGCACTATATAAATGAAATGTAATATTAATAGAGTACAAAAGCCTTCAGATTTCAGTTTAGATTTTTATTAAATATAATAAAAAGCTGTGCTTTGTCCTCAGAGAGAGATGCTGTTACTAAGCAAAAGGACATTTTTATACATAGTTTAACTTAATAATAATAATAATTCTATGCATTTATATAGCGTCTTTCTTGCTACTCAAAGTAGTATCCATAGTGAGTGGGGAGCCACTTGAATCACCACCAATGTGCAGCATTCACCAGGATGATGTGATGGCAGCCATCTTTGCACCAGTATGCTGACAATACATTAGCTATTAGGTGGTGAGAGACAGTGAGAGACCGTTAGCTTACAAGAGACAGGGGGTGGTTTAGGGGCCAGAATAAATAGGCCATGATAGACAATTTAGCCAGGACATCAGGATATCCCTTAGTCTTTATGAAGGATGCCCAGGAATCTTTAATGACCAGAGAGATTCAGGACTTCGGTTTTAAGTCTCATCTGAAGGATGGCACAATTTTTACAGCACAGTGTCCCCATCACTGCACTGGGGTATTGGGATACACATTCAGACCACAGGGTAAGTGCCGCCTGCTGGCTTCGCCAACACCTCTTCCAGCAGCAATCCAAGCATTTCCTGGTTGGTCTCCCATTTGACTAATGGCTCAGACATGCTTAGCTTCAAATGGATTAGCTGTTCTGCAGTGCATGTGATATTGTTGCAGAGATAAGATACTAGACAGATACATATACTTTGACTCGCCTGCTATGCTAATGGACATGCCATCTTTGCGATCACTGTTTAGGTATGCACACTTCTCATTAATTTCTGTCCATCCCTGCCCCTTATTCATTATGCTAATGATTAGCACCCTTTGGCATTTTGTCAGCTTTGTCCAGTGTGCTTTTCATCCATGTTTCCTTATTGCTAATCCTGGTATCGGCTGTCAGGCTGTCATTTTACATTGGTGGAGTAGTTACTTGTAATACTCGGTGCATATTAGTGCATTCCAGTGTTTAAACCATATTGGTGAGATTACAATATACTTCAAAAATAACATCTTATAAGGTACAGAATCACATAGTAAAATAAGTGCTTAATCATATTATACATTCTAATTTCTGTGCATACTGCATTCTAATTAGGCAGTGTGATTGTATATAAAAATAACCAGTAAACATCCATCCATCCATCCATTTTCCAACCCGCTGAATCCGAACACAGGGTCACGGGGGTCTGCTGGAGCCAATCCCAGCCAACACAGGGCACAAGGCAGGAAACAATCCCGGGCAGGGTGCCAACCCACCGCAGGACACACACAAACACACCCACACACCAAGCACACACTAGGGCCAATTTAGAATCGCCAATCCACCTAACCTGCATGTCTTTGGACTGTGGGAGGAAACCGGAGCGCCCGGAGGAAACCCACGCAGACACGGGGAGAACATGCAAACTCCACGCAGGGAGGACCCGGGAAGCGAACCCAGGTCCCCAGATCTCCCAACTGCGAGGCAGCAGCGCTACCCACTGCGCCACCGTGCCGCCCAGTAAACATTCATGTTGATAAATTTAAATAATATTATTTCTGCTTTGTGGTAGTAGTTCTGAAACTAATTATATTAGATTAGGATAGATAAACTTTATTAATCCCAAGGGAAAATTCAGGTGTATACAGCAGAAGAAACACTCACAGGACACATAATACAGTTAATCAATCGATCATCAATCAATCAGTTAATTAATTAATTATTGTATATTGTACAGATATTTCAAAAGGAATTTAATGAGTACATTGGATGGAAGCCTTGAATTGCCCGATAGTAGTGGGCAGAAAAGACTTCCAGAGATGCTTGTAGCACACCTTGGTGGAATGAGCCTGTGGCTAAAAGTGCTCCAAGAGAGCGCCTCCTGGTGGCAATGGAGGGGATTTTCATGATGGCATACAATTTTGTCAAACTCCTCTTTTCCACAACAGCTTCTATTGTGTCCAGAGTTCACCCTGTGATGGAGTAGGCTTTCCTGATAAGTTTGTTCAGGTTTTGCGCTTCTATTGAGCTCAAGTTGCTTCCCCAGGAGACTGTCTGCTCATCAATATTATTGATATTACTTTGCTATAAAGAAATGTTAGATGGTGACAGAAATAAAAAGGGTCAAATCAAAGTGGAGTTGCAGAGCTTTAACAGAAGTGTTTCAGTTTAACTGTACTGTTGTACATGTTAACTAATTTAATAGAAACCTAACATTATATTGTAAGCTAATGTGTATCAGAGAATCTCCTTATGGACTCTGACGAGGTATGTAATGACCATCCGGGACCAGAGGTGCCCAGTGAGGGCACCTGACCCATCACTTCTGGTTCATAGGGTTGCCAGACGTTGATCATTTTGTCCCCTGTCCCATATTGACCTTTCACAGACACCCAAATGTCCCATATTTAGTTCATTTTCAAATTTCGTAATAAAAATATATTTTTACTACCTTCTTCCGGTACTTAGTTGTAACTTTATAAGTAATTATACTTTCTTTTCTCAGATTCTCTTGATGAAAATAACCCAAATGTAATGAGGAAACTAGTTGCTCTGGTTGGCTGAGGACAGCAACACTCTTACCGTTTTGCTCTCCAGCCGCGCTGCTGTATCAGCATTGCAACATACAGCGACTGTCAACAAAGTGGGTTTTACTACTTGACACGGCCACCTTTTTTTCTAACTGCCTGTATTAAATAATAATAATATTTCTCTGTTGTCTGTATTAAATAAATATTTTCAAATGAGAATTTTTTTTATCTTGTATTAAATAATTTTCAAATGATTTTACTTTTGTTTTCCTCATAACCCATTAAAATCCTTGCTTTATGTTTTTAACTAATGCCTCTACTTTTATATAATATATTGGTATGGGTGTGTAGGGGGCATGTATAAATTTATATATAGTAATACTGTATAGAGATTTTAAGAGTGTCCCATATTTCTAATTGTCTAATCTAGCAACCCTATCCATTCATAAAAATCATAAAAATTTGTTACAAGGACAAACTGTTAGACGAAGCTCCTGTCACAAAGTGAACTTGCGTTATTCTGTTGTTTTTTGGCCCAGAAAGCATGGCATTCACGCCAAAACAAGCATTACTTTTGCTTATTTTCTTTAATATTAAACAGGAGGACTCGGTTGATGTCCTAAATTTTGATCCGGCAGTCTGTCATTCCTGCACCCGTCCACAATGCACAGTATCTTACTTGACGTTAATGGTTTTTATGTTGTATAATGGCTCTAAAATACTGTATGATTCTATAATAAAGATTTAAATGTTGTTCATTATTCTCTGTGTGATTTTAATTGTAAATGTTACAAAAAACATAGTTATTAAATCTCTATCTATATTGCCACTTAGATCATTTCCATTTTTATTTCAATATCTGAATCTTATAGTTTGGAAAGATGAATAATCCTCACCCTTTCTGTCTCTGGAGTCTCTTAATGAATAGAAATTCTTAAGACTTGTGGTGGCTTCTTGTGTTTCTCATCACGGTTGACTTGACATCAGTTGCAACTTCTCCACTTTTTCAAAATGGACATACAGTGAACCAAATTGGTTAAGCCTAAATAAGTTAGACCAGTTGTTCTTAAACTTAGTCCTGGAGACCCACTGTGGCTACAAGTGTTTGTTCCAACCATCTTCTGTATTTAACTGGACTCCTTAACTAATTAAGTGAGCTGTTTCTTTGTTTCTTTGTTTTAGTTTTGTAATTCCTGTATTAAACCCAAATTTGGTAAATGTTTATAAAGTATTAAGCAGTGGGGATAATTTTGCTTTTTGTAGTTGTTGTTGTTTTACTTTTTAACAATATTTTCATTCTAATTTTATTTGACTTTTTTTACTTTTACTTTAAATGGTTCTTTAATCTATTATTTACTAATTAGTGGGTCTGACACTGATGTAGTTGCAGTCTTTCATCATTCAGTGTTGTTTGCCTGGTTGTCTGCTGTGCTTGTTTTTAATTGTCATTATTAGGATACAATAACGTGAGCAAACTACAAAAAAAAACCTGAATAAAGGAAAGGAAGCTTTCAAAGCTAAAATGGAAAACAAACTCACTCAAAATAGCATGAAAGATGTCTGGAAAGGACTGGGCATAATTACTGGACTCATAGAATCCAAGCTTCAGGCGCTAGAAAGGGATGAGGACAAAGATAACCAATGAACCAATTAAAAAAAAATTCCCTCCCACTGTCATCTTCTTCCAATGGCCAATGCAACCTCCATCCATCCATCATCCAACCCGCTAAATTCTAACTACAGGGTCATGGGAGTCTGCTGGAGCCAATCCCAGCCAACACAGCGCACAAGGCAGGAAACAAACCCCGGGCAGGGTGCCAGCCCACCGCAGGGAGTGCACACACCCACACACCAAACACAATTTAGAATTACCAATCCACCTAACCTGCATGTCTTTGGACTGTGGGAAGAAACCGGAGCACCCGAGGAAACTCACGCAGACACGAGGAGAACATGCAAACTCCACACAGGGAGGACCCGGGAAGAGAAGTCGGGTCTCCTAACTGTGAGACAGCAGCACTACCCACTGCACCACCGTGCCACCCCAATGCAACCTCAAAATTCTTAATACATTATCAACCCCTACCACATCAACTGAAATGGCCAGTGACAAGTCCACCTCTAACCATCAGTATTACTGTCCATTCAGAACCATATTGTGTGTGTGTATACTGTATCCATCCATCCATCCATTTTCCAACCCGCTGAATCCGAACACAGGGTCACGGGGGTCTGCTGGAGCCAATCCCAGCCAACACAGGGCACAAGGCAGGAACCAATCCCGGGCAGGGTGCCAACCCACCACAGGACACACACAAACACACCCACACACCAAGCACACACTAGGGCCAATGTAGAATCGCCAATCCACCTAACCTGCATGTCTTTGGAATGTGGGAGGAAACCGGAGCACCCGGAGGAAACCCACGCAGACACGGGGAGAACATGCAAACTCCACACAGGGAGGACCCGGGAATCGAACCCCTGGGGACAAATAAAGTTCTATCTATCTATCTATCTATCTATCTATCTATCTATCTATCTATCTATCTATCTATCTATCTATCTATCTATGGGTTAACACTTAAATAGCTCTTCCCTGTACATTTTATATGGTACCATATCTATATGCTGATATTGCATCTGTCATTGACAATAATACTTCAGTTATAAAGTCCCAGACAAGGTTTGTTTTCGTGTTTATTTTTTGGCGCACCATCTTACTCTCTATGCGTTATCCTTGTATCTTACATTGGCTTCTCAGAGTAGAATGGGGGCATAGAGATGGCTGACTCTTTAATCAACATTCATACATCGAGAGTGGCCTAAATAATGCCATGCATCAAGGTCAGGATCACAAGTGGGCAAACTGGGCAAATACTTGGAAAATGCAGTTTAATGAAGAAAAGTGCAAAGTGCTACCTGGGGGGAAAAGGAACATCAATCATAAACACAAAATGGGAGACAGTGTCCTGAAGGAAGCAACCTCTGAAAAGTATGTAATGGTTTATGCTGACACAACATTTTCATTATCTAAGCAATGTGCCTAAGTGATTTAAAGGTAAATAAAATGCACAGTTATATTGTACAAAATATAAATCAAGCAATGTTATGCTCAGACTATATAATGCACTGGTGATTACAATGTGCAGTTCTGGTCACCTTGCCACAGGAAAGACATAGCAGCACTTGAAGCTGTGCATAGGAGAGCAACGAAGGACATTTCATTATTTAAGGACATGTCCTACTCTGCCAGACTCACAAAATTAAACGTGTTTAGTCTCGAACAGAGGAGACTGCGCGGGGACCTAATCCAGGTATTTAAAATACTGAAATGCATTGATAAAGTAGATGCAGCAGAATTCTTTACTTAACAATATATTACCTACTTGAGGGCATCAGTGGAAATTAAGGGGGGCAGTGTTAAGGTTTGAAGCCAGGAAGCACTTCCTTACGCAATGAGTTATGGAAATCTTGAAAAATTACCAAAACTTGCAGTTTAAGCAGAAATCATGACAACCTTTAAGAAATGTCTAGTTGAGATACTGGACAGCTTAGCTATTAGCTAAACAAATCAGCATGGTGGACTGAATTGTCTCCTCTCTTTTGTCAAATTTCTTATGTTTTACTAGGGGTCTTTGCCCCCTGCTCGCTTTGCTCGAAAAACCACCCCATCCCCACCAGCGCTATGCTCCAACCACTTTGCGTCTCTGCCGCTTGCGTTGTGAAGAGGGGGGCTGAACGTACCCCAAGGAGATGTGATCGCTACTCTGTCACCCCCTCTTAAACGGAGATACAATGGGAAACAGTTTTTTTTTTTTACCTCCTCTTTCCTCGATCAGCTGCTGGTTGCTGCTGCTGCCACGCCGTGTGGTCTGCATTTTCCGTAGTGCACTTCTGTCACATCACCTATGTCCATATAATCAATTTCTTTTTGCTTTTTCTTTTTCTTCAATATTGCATTGAATTTTAATTCTGTGTTTGGAATTACACCGATGATAATGCAACGTATAACTGCCCGTGAGTGAACACTGAAATTGTGCTCCCACTAATAATTTAATTCTCTGTATCTTTCATTGTGTCTATGCACTTATTAAACTGTATTTAGGTTTATAATTTATTATTATCAACACCCTATCAATCGCTCTCTGTACTTATGTATTTACTCCTCATAACACACTCACCAGATTTCCATACGCAACAAGGTACTATAGGGTGACGAACATATAACACAGAAGAGGTTGGACGTTTTTAATTCTTTTAGAGGTTTTCAGGATTTAAAAGATTATCCAAGCTTTTTTGGTTTCACTTTTGGAATTTTTAGCGTGTTGTCACAGCGGTGGGTGAGACACAGCTAATCTGCTTTACTGCAACTCAAGAATTTTCTCTCCAAAATAGTTAAAGGTTTATAACAGCAAGACTCACTAGAGGTTTTCATGACAGCTTCATATTCTTATTACACAGTGACATACATAAGAAAATATATCTGTAGTTGGCTGTTTGCTTGCTATTTGGAGTTCTAATTTATGTTTGCATAGATGCACAGTTTTACGATATCAAGACTTTAGTGAAATGTCTGATGCTGTATGTCATGGCTTCAGGTTCAAGTGATGAACTTTGCTTGCAGTTCGACTGAACTCATTGCTTTTTCCACATGGTCCTTTGTCACAGTCTGTAGTGTTGTGTTGTATTCTTTATGTCACTTATAAGCTTATTAAGTTTTCTTCTGCTATGTCACAGGCAAAAATGGGTGTCTTTCTGGCAAAACAGTGCATGTGCTGAAATTTACTGTTTGGAATGCAGTTTGCATTAGGACTTTTAGTCATTGATCTACAGTATTTGCATCCTTTGAAAGATTAATGAATTTGCACATTTATCTTTTCACTAATATATTTCTTTAACTACAGAGAAGTTTGTGATTTTTCTAAAATAAACCTTCTTGACTTTTTTATGGAATTCATTCAATAAAGACATAGAAAGTCCATGCTTGCCAATTTCCTCAGAAAAATTTAATCATAAATAATCTGAGACAGTATGGAATTACAATTTCAGATAATGAATAGACGTTAACTATAGATGAAATTCATTCATCATCAGTTTACTTAAAACACAGTCTAATTCAATTCAAAATGTATTTATCTGAGCCCAAAAGGCATTTGGTCAAATCTACTACAGCTACCGTCAGGCACCTGTCAGTCACATGGTTTAAAAATATCACATGCTAAAACTTGATTGGAGTAAAATTTCAATTTATTCTTCAGACAATCATTAATGCAGGACCCCATTAACAGTACTCAATTCCCAATAAGTAATCTGCTATTGTAACTTACACAGCCTTGCTAGCATTTCTCCTTATCTTGTCAACCTGGCAGAATCCTACTTCTACTACTCTAACAGAATGGAGAAAAAAATGTACAGTTTCATTGAATGCATTATATGTCTGACTGATATGTAATTAAATCACAGCAAAAAAAATGAAGCTGTTAAGAATTATTAAAAAATATATACTTTTTTATTAATTCTGAAGTCTACCTGGGTTCTATTTCACTTTTAGTAATTTATGTCACTTAAAGCATATTCGTCATTGTTTGCCTTTATCGTCTCTATCTGAGCTTTCTCACAAGACTCTTACCCATTGTGGTAACTCATCTCATAAGTACTGTGAGGCAAGGGACAATTTCCTTAACTGCCTTACACACTGTGTTCTGTTATCGAAGGTCTTGTTACTTATTGGTCAAGCAACTCTGACTCTTAGGTTTAACAAGGAAATGTAAAATTCTCATTGTCAGTGTGGAAATCTGACAAGTAAACCAGTATGCAGCAGTCCTGTAAGGCCTCTCAACATACAATATAATTACCTTTACAATGTATGGTGTCTCTTCGTTATTTAAAAATAAGAAATTCTAATTTTAAGGCAACTCTTTATAAAAGCTACTCTCTACCCACTTCTCATGTTAACAATTCCTTCTCAACACTTCCAGTCCTTTATACAGGTGATTCAGAAAGTACTCAGAACTCATCATGTTCTCAACATTTTATGTGTCAGCCTTGTGCTAAAATCATTTAAATCCATTTTCCCCAAAATCAAGCAACACTTAAGACCTCAGAATGACAAAGAGAAAACGTGATTTTAGAAATTTTGCAAATGTATTAACAATAAAAACTGACATCACATTGTGTTTTGCCTTACTCTAATTTCCCCTTTTGTATTATTAATATGTAGCCTTTGTCAGAATACCTCAAATCTCCCAGACTTACCACTGTTTATAAGGTATTGTACCATATAACTTCTCCCCACCTTCCCTTCTACATCTATAACTTCAGGGAATTAGGTGTAGTAAAAGACAAGCAGGAGTTAAGTTACACTTTAAATGCATCATTGATAATATTCATAAATAATAACAATATGCAAAGTACGTTTGAATATTGGCAACCATCCAATCTGATAAATGCTGATGTGTAGCACACAGACTTGTTAGTTACTTAAAATGTCTCTTAGTTAAGGCATCATTTGTGGTCAGCTTTCTCCAGAACAGGCCGCATGCCTGTCTCAATATGGCTGCCGAGCTGTGCTCTTCATTGTGTTGTCCTTTCAGTTCATGGTGTGTGAGATGGTCTTTCATCAGTTTGGTAAGAGAGAGAGAGCTGGGTAAAGCAAGCAAATTTATAGGTTTTCTGTCAAACCCCTACAGCCAATAGGGCATTGTGGTACTTAAAGGCTTCTGATACAAGCCAGTTTCAAACAGCCATACTTCAGACCAATGGGGCAGAGAACACCTTCACACCTGCCCTCCAAACCATTTGTTGAGCTGAAGTTTGCCAGTTAGACAGTCTGGCTTTTCTATGGGGGTTGACTGGGAGTTCTGCAGAGAAACATTACCCAAACTTCTTTGAGACACTTCCCCCAACCCTGTTGTAAAATTACAAAGAGACTCATTCCTTAAAAGGGGAAAGTGTTCTTAAACCATCAAACCATTGCTGTTCTTATCAATGATATAACACCACTATTACATTGCTTTGTCTAAGTTACAAATAAAGACATACAAAATATTTATCAACTTGTATGCAAATTTCACATCACAACACAATGACACAAGTATTCAGACCTTTTGCATCCCATTCTACTGATCATCATTGAGAGGTTTTTGCACCTTGTTTGAAGTCTACCTTAGCATGATTGGGGCGGTCCCACAGTTGACAATGTGTATCAGAACAACAAACAAGTCGTGATACTGAAAGAGTCGCCTGCTTAGAACTGCTTGCTTGTGCTTAGAGATGGGACTGTGCTGATGCAGAGATACATCGATCAGAGGAAGTTTCCTGAAAAATTCATGCAGCATTGAAGGTTCCCAAGAGCACAGTTGACTTCATAATTCTTAAATATGAGCACTTTGGAACAATCGTGTGGGAGAAAAGTCATGGTAAGACAGCTGACCAAGAACCCATTGGTCAATCTGACTGTGCTCCAAAAAACATGTGTGGAGATTGTAGAAACTTCCTGAAGGTCAACCATCAATAAAGCTCTCCACAGATTTGCATTTTATGACAGAATGGTCAGACAGAAGCCTTTCCGCAGTTAAAGACATGTAGATGTCCACTTAGAGTTTGCAATAAGACACCGAAAGGACCCTCAGACTGTAAGAAACAAGATTCCCTGATCTGATGAAACCAAACCAAGGTTAGTGTCATGTCTAGAAGAAATCTGGCACTGCTCATCACATGTGTAATTGCAATCCGATGGTGAAGCACGGTGATGGTAGCATGATCCTGTGGGGTTGTTTTCCATATCAAGTGTATGCCATCCTAATCGTGTCCAATCAATTGAATTGACCACAGGTGGACTCCAAACAAGGTGTGGAAACATCTCAATGATAATTAATAGAATGGGATGTACCTCAGACAAATTTCAATTATTATACCAAAAGGTCTCAATACTTGTGTCACTGTGATATCAGTGTTTAATAGACTTGCAAAAATCTCTAAAATCCTGTTTTTATTCATTTATTCTGGGGTATTGTGTGTTGCCTAATGTGGGGAAAATACATCTAAATGGTTTTAGCACAAGGTAGCAACAGCAAAATGAGAAAACAATGAAGGGGTCTGAATACTTTCTGAATGCACTGTATATTCATTTAAGCAATGCCATCTATTGTCTAACATGAATTACTGTACAACACAATGCACAATGACAAATATTAATAGACTGATTGATTGGCAAATTAATGGCTTGAGGAACCACAAATTAGAACGTAATTCTTAGTAAATGCCTTATAATTAGTCATCCATCAACTAGTTGTATTTACTCATTATTTGTATAATAAAGCTATAAAGATTTAACCCTTAATTGAAAAAAGTTGCAAAAATAATAGGGTGCATTCAAATATACATTTGAGTGCCTTATAATTAATTAAAACTAAGAAAAGAAAGAGATACCTAGTACAAAGGGTGGGTAATTATTGCAGTCATAACAAAATAAAATTATATTTTTAAGAAAGTAATATTTTGAAGCATCGCAAAAGAAAAGGAAATTTCCCAAATCAATGCTAATAAGAGATGTTATATTGTAAAAAAATATTTAGTCAAATGACTTGCAATGCAAATGAGTTTCATCGAATAATTCACCACTTTGGTCTTAATTTAGATCATAGAATGGTTCAGAATATCTTAAGTCACCTGCAGCAATTGCACTTGGATCTCTCTGGCTAAACACACGATGCACAGGCTTGCTTTCTTTTTGACGGCTAATTTGAATTTAATCCAAAAATTATATGCACATGTCCATCTGTCTAAGGTTATGGCACAAGCTGTTTAAATGCAGTATGTCTCTTATTTCTAAAAATCAAATAAGCAAATAAACTGTTTATTGCCTCAGCAGCAGTTTTCTAATTAACCCTCTCATTTCAGTTGGCTTTGTGTTTTTACTATTCTTGAAACTAAGTGTATGTCTTCCTTTCTGGCATACATTCAAAATATTTCTTATTAAATTAAGTAAGTATGTTGTTACCTTTATTCATATTTGGCATTGTGATGTTTCCATAATTCCAAATATATAATAGTAACAATATTCTGTAAAATTATATACTTTATGTATTACTTTGAAATTCCAAAAATAATGATGTATAGTGTGCAATATACTGAACTGTATATCTAAGACGTTCTAACCACAAATGAAGATTATTGAAAACTTAAATGCTTTAATGAAAGTAAAGGGAGAACTCTAACCAAAGCCACTTTCTTGAAAAAGAGAGGGCAGTGCTGCTAGGAGACATGTACTGTTTATGATCCTTAAATTATAGACCGTGTAGTAATGGTTCACAGTAATTGTCAGAAAAGGGTGAAATACAAAGATGAAGATTAAAAATGCAGCCTATGAATGCAGAAAATGTATGAAGCTCATGAAATGTTCATAAAAAACACCTTTATGTTAATATAATTGAACACTAAGTGCTCCAATTTCAGCTAAATACTTCCATTAATAACTCATGAATCAGAGTTTTATCTAGCTTCATCTAACGTGACATTTTCCAATGTGCTTTATCCAGTTTTAGGTCCTGGAGGGCCAGAGCCTGTCTTGGTAGTACTGGGAGCAAATCAGGGCAATCCATCTTAGGACCGGTCATGCACACACCCACATGGAGTCAATATAAGTTTGCTAATCAACCTGACCTGCATGTGTTTTATAATGTGCGAGAAAAACCTGAATACCCGGAGACAAGCCATGCAGACACAACTAGAACATGAAAAATCCACACAGATAATGACTAGACACAGGATTTGTACCCTGGGTGCTGGAACCTTGTGGCAGTAGCACTAACCATTGCATGACCCTTCCAAGCAATGTGCAGTATTCTATACACTGTATGTATTTTTTAAGAAATATCAGTTTACAGATATTTGTAGAATGTTTCAAAAAAGAGAGAAAAAAAAATTTGCAGAGACAACCAGGTGCTTGTTTACTTGGGTTTGATTAAAGGTTAAATAATGGTCTCATTCTTGATAACAGATTTCTTTTTGTTTAGCTTTACTTTTTATTTTTTAAGTTTGATTCTGCAATATATATTAGCCTATCAATCAAATCAATATTTAAATATTACACCATTAAATGAAGTTATTCATGATCAACAAATAACAAATTATAATGAGACCTTGAAAGATGCTTTGGATACAGTAGTTCACATTAAAACAAAAGTGATTAAAGCACATAGAAACTCACCTTGGTTTAATGAGAACGCTCGAGCTCTTAAATTAGAGTGTCAAAAACTGGAGAGTAGAGGGAGAGCAACAAAGCTGCAGGTCTTTCAAATTGCAGAGACAGAGATTGTTCATATAAAAAGCTGCCTTTATAGCCTACTCGGAGTACTATTCTAGACTAACAGATAACAGACATAATCTTTGTGTACTGTTTAGAACAGTGGCTAATCTCTCTATTATAAAAGAAAATCTTGAGACAAGACTTTTTCCAAGAGTTTTTTTCAAGTCCCGCCCTCCTCTCAACCATTTTCATCCATGCCCACAGTCCACTCACCTCTCATTCGTGTGAATGCTTTTGTCAGACACAGTTCCTGTGCTCTCAGCTCTTATAAATGTTTACGTTTTCCTCACTTTAAGTTCCCAATACAAAAAGGCTTATTATGTCCAAATCTTATTGATGAATTTCATCCCGAAGGGTTATCAACAGAAGAAATGAGTACACAGGAAATCCTAGCACCGAGAAATGATGAGGTCAAATGAATTAACGTAATGACATGTAAAATTTTAACAGGAGACAAGTAAGGAAATGTAGTACATCTTCTGTGGATAACAGACTGTGATGATGCCGGTCCCCTACAGACTCTCTCTTCCCATATGGGAGTCGGTTGAACCAACACCGTTGATAGTTATGACCAAGATGAGCTGACAAATGAGGACACATCTCATTGACGCCAGGGGATAGTGTAAAATGCTCAGGTGCTTTTATTAAAAAAAAAACAATCCAAAACAAAAGTAAAACCAAAAGTGTCCATTGTGCAGTGTTCAAAAAAAAAGAAATCCATAAAATCAGTGAAACGTGGAGATAAAATCCATAATAAATAAATCTGTTAAAATAGAGGTTAAAATGTAGCCTCTCTTCACTCGATTGTAGCCCACCATCTTCTGTCTCTCTGGCTACCCATCACAGGTGTTGCCGGCGGAGCCTCCGCAGCACGAACTACTTTCTGCCGACCCCCGTCTTGGCTGTCGCCACACTTCGCGCTCACTCAGCCGCTACTTGGATCCATTGGTAGGTCTTACGTCTCGCTTGCCCCACTCTACACGCTTAGTTAGTGGGGCGAACCAGCCCCTATAGAGCGTCTCAGCCTGGGCTCCCTTCCAGAGCCCTAGCTCGAGCTGCCTTCTCCAAACAGGTGGCCTGATCGTCTCTCTCTGGCTGCCCTTCACCGTCTATTAACCTCCATCTTCCATCCTGTTCCTTCATCTCTCCTTCTTTTACATCTCCCTTTCCCCTTGTGCCAGCATGTATATATACACACATCTCCGTGGACGCAGCACCTTAATCACATGCCGCAGGAAGCCAAAGAAGCAATTGAGAACAATTGCAAACGCAGGTGCAGGTGCGACTCGCCCCGATTACCTCATTAACTCCCCTCAGGTGTGCAATCACACCCACGAAGACTGACACGGCTTTATGGATTTAAAACCTGACCATATTTTGTTGTAGCCGCGGACCCACTATACCATACAGACACCAAAGGAGATCTTGATATGCCATTCATATTAAAATGTTTACTGTTTCCTGTTAGAATAGCTTTTGCTATGACAATGAAAAAATCACAGGGGCAAAGCATTAGAAAAAGTCGGTTTATTTATTAGGGAGAAAGAAATGATATTCACTCATGTGCAGTTATACGTTGCGTTGTCACGATGTAAGTCCAAACACGGAATCAAAATTCAGTGCAATATTGACGAAAAGCTAATTCAAAAAATAGTTTTTACTCAGTTTTTACAGTAAAAGTGTAAGTTTAAAAAGTATTTGCTTGTTAATTTCAAAGCCAAACAGAATGAAAAAGTATAACGCAATGAATACCTCTACTGTAACATGAAACATAATTTTCTTTCAATTTATTATTTTTTACTATTTTTTACTATGATTAATTACTCGCTGTAATGTAAAATAGTTAGGTCTATTATGCATATATAACAATTCCCATGAAAATAACATTCTGTTTAAATTGTACATCATACGCAAGAGGGAGATCCATGTAGTGGCTAGTGTGTAGCGCCCACACGGGGGTTGGCGAGTGAAGCGAGCAGGGGGCAGAGCCCCTTAGTCTAACAAAAGGGAATTCTAGACTACAATGCAAATTACCTAAAGACATTACCACTGCAGACTTTATGAAAATTGACAATACAAGATGTCAGGTTTTAGCGTCACCTTGTTTAATACTATATTAGCAAACCCTGTCTCGACTTGCATGCACCATTTTAGTAATTTTAATTTAGTAAAAGAACAGGAAGTCATAACTTTAATTTCTAAATGTAAACCTGCTACTACTTGTTACTTAGATATAATACAACTAGACCACTGGGTCACTGCTTTTTGCAGATGATGTTGTCCTGTTTGCTTCATCAGGCCGTGATCTTCAACTCTCTCTGGATCGGTTCGCAGCTGAGTGTGAATCATCTGGGATGGGAATCAGCACCTCCAAATCTGAGACCATGGTCCTCAGCCGGAAAAGGGTGGAGTGCCCTCTCAGGGTTGGGAGCGAGATCCTGCCCCTAGTGGAGGAGTTCAAGTATCTCGGGGTCTTGTTCACGAGTGAGGGAAGAATGGAACGTGAGATCGACAGGCAGATTGGTGCAGCATCCGCAGTGATGTGGGCTCTGCATCGGTCTGTCGTGGTGAAAAAGGAGCTGAGCTGTAAGGCAAAGCTCTCAATTTACAATCTATGTTCCTACCCTCACCTATGGTCATGAGCTATGGGTAGTGACCGAAAGAACAAGATCGCGAATACAAGCTGCTGAAATGAGTTTCCTCTGCAGGGTGTCTGGGTTCTACCTTTAAGATAGGGTGAGAAGCTCAGTCATCTGGGAGGGGCTCAGAGTAGAGCCGCTGCTCCTCCGCATCGAGAGGAGTCAGATGAGGTGGCTCGGGCATCTGATCAGGATGCCTCCTGGACGCCTCCCTGGTGAGGTGTTCCAGGCACGTCTAACCGGGAGGAGGCCCAGGGGAAGACCCAGGACACGCTGGAGGGACTATATCTCTCGGCTGGCCTGGGAACGCCTTGGGATTCTCCCGGAAGAGCTAGAAGTAGTGGCCGGGGAGAGGGAAGTCTGGGCATCTCTGCTCAAGCTGCTGCCCCCGCGACCCGACCTCGGATAAGCAGAAGAGAATGGATGGATGGATGGATGGATGGACAACTAGACCAAAATAAAGCTCAAACAATGTTCTGGCAGCACAAATTTTTAGCCTTATCCTTAGATCATTTCTATATGGTACAGCTCCTGATGAACTAAAATTGTCAATTATCTGACCATTACTTAAACAGCCAGAGCTAGACCCACAATGTGCATACAGAAACAACTTGACACAACATTCTGATATCATCTGATGAAGGAAATTCTGCTGTAATTATATTGTTAGACTTAAGCACAACATTTGACACCATTGACCATTCTATTTTACTACAGAATCTGGAAAATGATGCTGGCTCACTGGCACTGGGTTTGTCTGGTTTAGTTCTCATTTTATCAAATTGGTACCAGTACATACAGGAATGTGCTGACAGTACTCCATCATTACACTTAAAAGTTAAATATGGTTTTCAGTAGTGCTTAGTACTGGAACCTTTACTGTTTCACTTTACTTGTTTCTATTGGGAACAATCCTTAGAAAACATGTTAATTTTCACTGATATGCAGATGACACCCAATTATATCTTTCTTTCAGACAAAACTCCAGTTCTCAAGTCCTTACACTGGCTCCCAGTTAATCTTGGGGCCGATTTCAAAATCATCCTTTTAATCTATAAAGCCTTAAATGGCCAAAGCCCTGCTTACTTATCTGAGCTGATCATTACTTACAAACCAGAGTAAACACTGAGATCTCAAGATGCCTGTGTACATAAGATTCCAAGGATTAATAAAATAACAATAGGAGATCAAACTTGTAGTTACAGGGCCCCATAGCTGTGAAATGATCTGCCTGCAATATAAGTGTCACCCCTTCAGTCTCAGGTTTTCAGTTTTCAAATCCAGAAAACTCACTTTTTTAGCCTAGCATACCCTGACAAGAGATGCTGATTAGTTGTGCATACTGCATTTCTGTTTGTTAGTCATTTTTTTTTATATAAATACTCGTATAAGTATCACAATTTTTTAAACCGCTACTATTTTTTAATCCTCTGTTCTGTTTCTCTTCTCTATATCTGGATGTGACACTTTGTACCACTGCCCTACTTACTGCTAGGCTGCTCTCCTGCATATGAAAAAGTCATCTCAGATCAGACATTGGAATAATTGGATAGAAAGACTTTCTCATTAGATTGGATGGCCATCACAGACTCCACTATAGAAAACCCAGGAGGGGGAAGGTGGCCATTTCCCTGAGATCTCCAAAACTGTGTCTTTATTTTTGACTTTATCTTTTACAATTTTAATTTCCACCATTGTCAACTGGCCATAGTTTTAACTAATTAATTCATTAATTATTGGAGAGATATTGTTGGCTTCAATTTATTTTAAATCAGTTTCTACCTTGTTTTATTAAATCATCTGCATTTTTATATATACCAGTTCTGTATTTAGTAATTAGTACAATCTAAACCTGCATTTGAACTGAAAATGGTTGACAGTGCCCTGTGCCTGCACTCACTGAAGAACTCTTTACAAGAAATAAGTTGTATAGTTGTAACTAATCAGCAGCTCTAATCAGAGTATGAGGGGCTAAAGTGCTGGACTTAAAGCACAGAACAAAAGGTCATCCTGGGAGCCCTATAGCTAAAAGCTTAGTCTCCTACTGTTATTTTATTAATACTTGGAATATTTAGTAGCTGGTATATTGAGATCTTAATGCACACTCTGGTTTGCAAGTAATGAGTCTGCTCTGTACTTGTAATATTTCTGTTGCACTATTATATTGTATTGAGGATTACTTGTGTTCTGTTCTGTGTATTGTATTATATTTACCCCCTTAATTGACACCCACTACATGCCCAACGTACCTGGAAAGGGGTCTCTCTTTGGACTGCCTTTCCCAAGGTTTCTTCCATATTTTTCCCTAAATGGGTTTTTTAGGGAGTTTTTCCTTGCCTTCTTAGAGAGTCAAGGATGGGGGGCTTGTCAAAAGGTAGGGTCTGTTAAAGCCCTTTGCAGTACTCCTTGTGTGATTTTGGGATATACAAAAATAATTTGTATTGTATTGTATTGCAATGAGTAATGATACAGTACATTTAGAAAGGTGAGCAGGGCCTTGGCCACTTTAAGAAGAAGGATTTTTAAATCAGCCTTGAACAGAGGACAATAGGTGCACAAGCAAGTTGCACCACTTGCTGATTTTCTAGGTTATGTTAAAACTGTCCTTAACATGTCATGGCTTTATTTGTTTGTACATCTATGGTGTGGCCTGGTTTGGTGTTACAATTTTAATCCCAGTCTGGCCCTGCAATCAATCATAAGAACAAATATTGTGTGCATTGTCATACATGCATGCTTGGGCATCTCATGAAGGGCTTGGGTAAGTCGAGTCCTACTACCATCAGCCAGGAGGGGGCGCTGCCACTAACTGTGTCTCTGGCTTCTCCTACCATGTGGAACTGTCACCTGGATATGGAGTCTAGCCCCATCCCTGCCAGATGTCTGAAGTGCCACCACTTATGGGAGTGGGCCGATATTGTCAAGCTTGGGTCACAAAGTTGCACAGGAGAGTTCAGCAGGTTTTCCAAAGAGCAGAAACTGTATTGCTGTTCTGCCAGTTACAAACTTAAGTCTTTTACAGAAGTGATCTGGCCTCACAAGGAACAGCTGTCAAAGTTGAAGCATCGGCCCCGACTCCTGCTCAAAAGAACACAAAGTCTTCTTCATCAAGGGGATCCAGAGGGCCGGTAGCAGTGGCTGGAGCAAAGGGAGTCTAGGGGAAGAGAGACAGGAGAGTGAGATACCTCAGGATGGTTGCAGCTTGATCTTTTAAATGTTCGTAGCCCCAAACCAGTAAGCTGACAGCTGCTCCCGCAAAGAGGTACTGAAAGAGTGGGTTTCTTTTTCATTGAAAAACGGTTTAAGAGGGGATTTATGAATGGCTGCCATGTCCCCCTGCAGCAGCGGTCACAATATAAACAGGGAGCTCAGAGAAGGAGATTGTCTTTTGGCCCACTCAAGACACTGAGGCAGAGATCTCAAACATTTGATTTGGCTGTTAAAGAAATGCAAGGAACACAATGTACTTTTGCTTTGTCTGTGTCCTACTGCTATTAAATGGGGATTGGCTGGTTGACACACCAATGATAACAACACTTCTGTGATTCTTTGGTTCACACTTGGCATACTTAGCATGACTGTAGGGAGTGGAAAGGACAACCTGGAAGACCTGTTTGACTCTGGGAGCAACATTTTCATTGTCACTTTGCAACATATTATAAAAGAAAGGCTAGTTTGACCTGCATACATGGAGAGACACATTAGTATCCTACACCCATCTGCAGGCATGAACAAACAGGGGTCACCCACAACTTCTGGGTGGTAGTCCTGATTTGACCACCATATACAGTGAGCCTGAGCAGGGATTGGCCGCAAAGCACAAGAAACAAGGACCAGCCACTGCCTATCCATGTGGTACACCAGAACCTCTCTATGGATGAATCATCATTGTCCTTGGGAAATCTCACCTTCTTCACTGTGCTGCACTGCTTCTCTGCTATTGTCAGATAAGTATTGCTGTAAACTATACTAAAATAAACTCGTACTAAACTCCTTCACATTAAACAGTTTGTTCAGAGCCAGTAGTCAGAATGTCCTAAAAGACACTGGCATTGTGTAGCACCCGAAATATTTACATTGCAGGTCAGGTTGTCGCCACCTCTGTTCTGTGAATAAAAAAGTTCAACAGCAGAATATATATATTGTGGAGGACAGCCGGGTCCCATGCCCGGCAGGGACTCCCCTTCTGCATCTGTTCTGGGGGAGCAACCATGGGCAGCTCAATACCTCCCCCAGGACGCTTGGTGGCAGCCTCCCTGGTGGACGGTGATCCCCCAACATGTCGCATGGCTCCATGGGAGATGGAGTCCTCCACAGCCTGGTTGGGGGCTCAGATGGCTGCTGGGGGAAGCTGCAAGGAGTCAGCAGCCCAGCTGGACAAATCTTCAGCCCCACCTGGAAGTGCAATTAGGACCAGGTGGTCAAGCACCTGGAATGCTTCTGGTTGGGCTATAAAAAGGGCCAGCCACCACCACTCAGAAAGCCAGAGTTGGGAGGAAGGAGACGAAGCTTGAGGAGGAGTGGTGGTAAAAGGGAGAAACTGTTGGTGTTGTGGTAATTGTGCTTGTGGACTGTGTATTGCCTTTGGGTCACGGGGAAGACGTTGCGCCCACAGGTGAAGAAAATGAAAGTTTTTGTGCATTTTATATGTGCCTCCGTGTCTATCTGTGTTGGGTCGGGCGCCTATATAGCGCCTTTGTTACTATATATATATATATATATGTATATATATATATATATATATATATATATATATATATATATATATATCTGTGTTCAACTGAACACAGATAGACACGGAGGCACATATAAAATGCACAAAGACTTTAATTACTTATATATATATATATATAAGTATACTACATATACTTTTTATTATTAATTTGTATTCTATTATTGACTGCTGTTCTGAGGAAACATGCAATTAAAGAATCTGTTCCTTTACACAAGAGTTTTAGTGGGTTGCCCAGGACCTCCATATCAATCAGATACTATATACAGTATGATCTGTGCACTATCTTACTATTGCTTGATATGCATTATTCACATTGCATCTTACATCACACCTCAATATATGTATTCATATCGAATGAGCACCATTCAAGCAAATTCCTTATATATGTCCACGCACTAAAGTGAACGCCCTGGGCATGACGTTAAACTGCATCCGGCCCTCCTTTCAACGAGCGTATTATGAGACTCAGATTATGGCACTCCCTGGGTGCCTTGTCTGTTGTCTCATTTTATGCTCCGACCACGGTGAGTGATGTCTTGGTAAGAGAGACATTTTATTTGCAACTTCACTTGGTGATTGATGGGTGACCACGATGTGACACTACTCTGGTCATGGGTGACTTCAATGCAGCTTCTAGCACTGACAGGGCTGGCTATGATGATTGTCTTGGTCCCCATGGGTTTGGTCACCGTGGTGAAAGTGGCTCCATGTTCCTTGACTCTGCAAAAGGTCAGGGGCTGCGAATCACTGTTCCTGGTTCCAGCACCCTGACCCGCATCGTTGGACTTGCTACTCCAATATTGGTGGTGCGGTGAAAGAAATTGATCACATCCTCGTGGACAGGCACTGGAGGCTCTTGCAAAACTGCAGGGTTGACAGAAGTGCATAGTTTGTGAATTCTGACCACAGACTTGTTGTTGCTACTCTGAAGATCCAGCTTAGGTCCAGTAGGTTACTACCTATTAGGAAAATGAGCCTGGACTTGGCCAAACTCCAAGACCAGGCTGTTTCTAATGAATTTGCACACAGTTTGTGTGAGAAACTTGTAGATTTGGGTGCGACTGCTGATTCTAATGTGATGTGGGAGACCTTCCGTGACAAGACCCTGAAGTTTGCTGAGGGTTGTGTTGGTGTTACCAGTGTTGCCTGGAGGAGGTGTTTCATCTTACAGGGCACCCTGGATATCATTGAGAGGAGTCGCAGCGCACGGCTCAATGGCAACTCTGGTCTGTACCGCGAACTGAGGACGGCTGTGAGGGCTCTAAGGGCAGATAAAGAGGCATTTGTTAGAGGAATCTGTGAGCAAGTGACACACCATCTGTGGTCTAGCGACTCATATCCTGCTTACAGAGGAATCAAAGCATTACGCACATCTGAATCTGTTCCTCGGAGAGTCGCAGTCAGGGCAGCTGATGGAACGGTCCTTACGGATGACACTGCAGTTGTGACCTGCTGGGCTGGCTACTTTAAGCAGTTGTTCAAAGCTGATCCTCCGGCTAGGACGATGGATATCTATGGGTCCACAGTTCTTGAGGCTGATCCTCCAATTAGCTGTGAACTACCCATCCAGGCTGGTGGTAAGGCTGTCCTCCTGGCATTGCAAGCAATCTTTGCTTCCATTTGGGAGAGAGGTATCATCCCAGATGATTGGAAAACGGGACGTATCGTCCCTATCTGGAAAATGAAGGGTAATCCGCCTGGATTGCAGCAACAATAGGGGGATAACGCTGCTCTCGGTGCTGGGTTGTCCTCAATAGGTTCGTTGATCATTTGCTCACCTACCAGTAACTGGAACAGTCTGGTTTTACACCCAAGATGTCTACCATCGACCACATCCTGGCACTGAGGGTTGTCGTGGAGTGCAAACGTGAATATCGGCAGTTTCTTTGCAGCCTTTGTCAATTTTATAAAGCATACACCTCTAGGTTCGCAGGATCCCCTTACGGTTGCTGGATATCGTGCTGTGCAGAGTGCAGGCAGAACCTCTGTGTTTTTCCCAGTTGATTCTGTGGTTCGTCAAGGGTGTGTTCTTGCTCCTACTCTGTTCAGTGCTTGCATGGACTAGGTGTTGGGCAAGGTTGTGGGGTCCAGTGGTTGTGGGGCATCTGTTGGTGAAGAAAGATTCACTCATCTTGACTTTGCTGATGATGCTATGATCTTTGTGCAGTCGATGGAGGCTCTGATCAGGGCTCTCGAGAGACTGAGCGAGGAGTCTGAGTATCTGGGCTAGCGAGTGTCCTGGATAAAAACCAAGATCAAGGCCTTTAATGACCTCTTAGGCACAGCCATCAGCAGTGTGTCTGTCTGTGGAGAAAGTGTTGACCTTGCTGAGAGGTTTACTTACCTTGGCAGTGACATGTATGTCTCTGGTGTCTCTTCCTATGAAGTCAAAGAGGTGTGTGGCACTCCCGATATCTATGTAAAAGGATGAAGGTCCAAGTCTTTAGAGTCCTTGTGCTTGCTGTTTTGCTATATGGTTGTGAGACATGGTCGCTATCCAGTGACCTGAGACGAAGACTGGACTCCTTTGGCACTGTGTCTCTCTGGAAAATCCTTGGGTACCGCTGGTTTGACTTTGTGTCGAATGAGCGGTTGCTTATGGAGTCCTGAATGAGGCACATTACCTGCATTGTGAGGGAGCGTCAGTTATGGCACTACGTTCATATGGTGCGATTCCCCGAGGGTGATCCGGCTCACAGGATCCTCATTGTTGGTGGGATGCCGACATAACACCTGGCTGTGGCCGATAGAGGGTCATTTCCAGAGGGTGGGACTGGACCAGCGTGTCTGCCTGGGGGGTTGCCAACCGGGATCCTGAGCTGTTTCATCGTGTGGTGGGTGAGGCAACGCACTATACCAGAGCATGCTGCCTAACTTGACTTGACTAAAATGTATTTGCATTAATTTAGCTTGGCTGCAGCTAGAAATGAGTATATACTGTGCAATAATATATAATATATTTTGTGACACTGTATCTTAATTATATAGCCAATAACATGACTTCATAGTATTGGGCACAAGGCAGGAGCCAACCTTGAACAGGGCAGCAGTCTATCTCATAGCACACTTACACACACCAGGCCAGTTTAAAATGAACAATAAACAGATTACAATTAACCTAATGCACGCGTCATTGGGGATGTGACAGGGAGTAGCAGTACCTGCAGACATGGGGAGAACGAACAAACATCTGATTGGGCAAAGCATTTGAACTAACAACAATGGATCTATGAGACAATGCAACAACAGTAACTGCTGTGCCATTGTAATACTTTCTTAATTATTATTTCTTTGTCAGATTATTAATTCTGCTAATTAAGACTTTGCATCAAACAATCCACTCAACACTCTGAACCAGTATGTTACAAGTGCTACTCTGCAGTTAATAATAAGAAATAACAAGAAAAAAAGCACGAAAAATATTCTGATCAAATCTTAATATGACTGCGTTTTTTGTCTCCGGTCCTTTTCACATAAGATAGACACCACAGTAAGTTGTCTTTAAAGCCAATATTAAAACAGCGTCTCACTGTGATCACACAGCTATCCTAATTAAAACATGTCTCACCCCAGATTAAACTAAACTAATTAGTAACACCGTAAAGCAGAAAGGATGGTTTGTGCTTAACACACAGTTGTCTAGAAAAAAATGATTTACATACACTTAGTCTCTCACATTTTCTATTATTCAAAAATAATTAAGGCATAGTTACATTTAATACTCTGTCATCATTAATCTATTAAAATTGCACAATTTGATAACAGACTGTGCATTAGCATAATAACAGCTGCAAAACCATTTAAATAATATTCAATTAATTGCAAAATAAAATTCAAAACTTATGAGATGCATTCTCTTCCAATAGAATTATTAAAAAAAACTTTGTGGTGCTTACTGATACAATCAAGAGGTGTAATTAATACTTCTTGATTAGACATCATGGGCTTTTCCCTTGACTGTTTTTGACTTTTACTCAAATGTTAATTGTGTAGCAAGGATTTGAAATTCTACATACACTACAGTAATGTAATTCTGTCAATGTTAATTTAAAAGTCTTATAATTGATCATAACAAAAATGGAAATGCATTGTTCATTTCTTTTATGGGGTAGCACAGTGACACAGTAGTAGTACTGCTGCCTTGCAGTAAGGAGACTAGGGTTTTTTATCCTGGGTCCTCCCTGCGTGGAGTTTGCATGTTCTTCCCGTGTCTGCGTAGGTGCTCTTGTTTCCTCCCAGACATGCAGTTTAGGTGGACTGATGATATTAAATCGGCCCTAGTGTGTATGTGTATGTGTGTGTGTGTGTCTGTGTTCACCCTGCGATGGACTGGCACCCTGTCGTGGGTTTGTTCGTGCCTTGCGCCCGATGATAGCTGGGATAGGGTCCAGCACCCCCTGCAACTCTGTTCAGGTCTAGGAAAATGACTGATTGACATTTATTTTTTGGTTCTTTCCTTAGTGGTGAAAGTGTTTGAAAATTTCCTAATTTGCTTTAATGAATTTAACAATGGTCACAAACCAAAGTAAGTCAGCCTTTTTGTTACAGTTTTTCTCCATTGTTCAGATGCAATGTCACCACATGTACTGAGATATTGCAAATGCAGCAATGCAGTTAGATAGATAGATAGATAGATAGATAGATAGATAGATAGATAGATAGATAGATAGATAGATAGATAGATAGATAGATAGATAGATAGATAGATAGATAGATAGATACTTTATTAATCCCAAGGGGAAATTCACATACAACAACAACAACATTTATTTATTTAGCACATTTTCATACAAAAAGTAGCTCAAAGTGCTTTACATAATGAAGAAAAGAAAAATAAAAGACAAAATACAAAATTAAAATAAGACAACATTAGTTAACATAGAAAGGAGTAAGGTCCGATGGCCAGGGTGGACAGAAAAAACAAAAAAAAACTCCATATGGCTGGAGAAAAAAATTAAATCTGTAGGGGTTCCAGGCCACGAGAGCGCCCAGTCCCCTTTGGGCATTCTACCTAATATAAATGAAATAGTCCTCTTTGTAGTTAGGGTTCTCACTGAGTCACTTGATGCTGATGGTCATACAGACTTCTGGCTTTTAATCCATCCATCATTGTTGGAACATCATGGTGCTTTGGGTAGATGGTGGTGGCGCAAGCCACCACCAAAAGGACACCGGAAAAGGAAACAGAAGAGAGAGTAGGGGTTAGTACAGATTTTGAATGAATAGTTATTATAATGAATTAGATATACAGAGTATCAGGATTAAATTACAGTGAAGTTATGAGAAGGCCATGTTAAAGTAATGTGTTTTCAGTAGTTTTTTAAAGTGCTGCACTGTATTAGCCTGGCGAATTCCTACTGGCAGGCTATTCCAGATTTTAGGTGCATAACAGCAGAAGGCCGCCTCACCACATCTTTTAAGTTTTGCTCTTGGAATTCTAAGGAGACACTCAGTTGAGGATCTAAGGTTACGATTTGGAATATAAGACGTCAGACATTCCGATATATAAGATGGGGTGAGATTATTTAAGGCTTTATAAACCATAAGCAGAATTTTAAAGTCAATTCTGAAAGACACAGGTAACCAGTGTAGTGACATCAAAACTGGAGAAATGTGTTCAGATTTTCTTTTCCTGGTAAGGATTCTAGAAGCTGCATTCTGCACTAATTGCAAACGATTTATGTCTTTTTTGGGTAGTCCTGAGAGGAGTATGTTACAGTAATCTAGCCGACTGAAAACAAACGTTACAGGCATTCCCTCTCTGCTTGGAGGAATGTTAGACTCATTGACTCAGCATCTAATCCTTGCGTGTGTGTGAGTTACAAAATGTAAACAAAGACAAGATGGCAATGACATTTTACAAGGGAGCAAAGCGAGTGCAGAAAACAAAATACTCAGCAGACGATGTTTTGCACATTATCGCTGAGTTGGACTCTGATTTTTCAGAATCTGATTTTGTTGAGAGTGATCAGGAGATCGAGCAAGACAGTAAGGAACTGGCATCAGCTGATCGGACACCAGCTGATGCCACACCAGCTGAGCACATTCGCACAGCCGATGCACCTACGGCAAGGGTTGTGTGGGAGGAATACCCAGACATTGATACGTGGGAGCCAAACTGGCTCCCGGACTTCGCAAGACAACAGGACTTGCTGTTGGACACGACAGATTACCAGCCACTGGACTACTTCAGGCTGTCTCTCTCCTGATGCTGCTTTTCAGCTACTGTCAGGCGAGACAAACAGGTATGCAGAGCAATTTTTTGAATCGTGGGCTGCGCTTGCACCGCATTCTCGTTTTTCAAAGTGGAAACCCACAACAAAAGACGAGATGACGGGTTTTGTGGCATTACAAATAGAGATGGGACTAGACTGATGGTATAACTTCACGGAGAACTGGTCCAAATGTGCTTTGACCCCTGGTGGCTTTGGACAGGTTATGCTGCATGATGATAAGTATGTGCTCCTGCAAAGTGATTGTGAGCAACTGAGCTTCATAAATTCTGACACTAGCGATGAAGAGTTCTTGGGGTTTCCAGAAAACTAGAAGAGTGCTTGAACCTTAAAGTCTCTAATCATTTGTTAATGATAGGGATGATGTTTCTTAATACTGCTGTTGATTTTACATGGTTGAAATATTATTCTGCTATATTTTATTAAATATATTAGTACACCATTTGGTTCAGAAGATTTTTTTTCTTTTTTTCCTCCTCTAAACCTAGGTGTGTCTAATGGTCAGGTGCCTCTTAAGGAGCGAAACATATGGTAATTCTTTTTATTTATTTCAGTTATATTCACTACTGCTTTCTTCTGTAAATCAACATTTCTCAGTTAGATTGTGTTATCTGTAACTGACACCTAGGTGAATCATTTGAGTGAATTGTCTCTACTTAACTGGATAGATTAATGAAGGCCTTTCAATGAGAAAAAAATATACTTCCTGAAGAGGCTGCACTGTGCGAACCTATAAAAGAAGAAGATGACCTGCTGAAGTTCAAACCGAGTATCAGAATGGGGAAGAAAGATGATTTAAGTGACTTTGAACTTGGCTAGGTTGTGGGTGCCAGACGGTTGGTCTGAGAATTTCAGAAACTGCTGATCTACTGGAATTTGCATGCACAACCATCTCTAAGCTTTACAAAAAATGGTCTGAAAAAGGGAAAATATACAGTGAGCAGCAGGTCTCTAGGAAAAAATGCCTTGTTGATGCCAGAGGTCAGAGGAGAATAGCCAGACTGGTTCAAGCTGATGGAATTGCAACAGTAACTTAAGTAACCACTCATTACAACCGAGGTATGCAGAAGAGCAACTCTGAATGTGCAACATATTGAACCTTGAAGCAGATGCACTACAGGAGCAAGGGACCACAAAGGATGCCACTCCTGTCAGCTAAGAACAAACAAATGAAGCTACAATTCACATAGGCTTACCAAGACTGGACAACAGAAGACTGGAAAAATGTTGCCTGGTCTGATAAGTCTCGATTTCTGCTGCAAAATTCTGATGGTAGGGTCAGAACACATGGATCCATCCTATGTTGCATCAACAGTTCAAGCTGGTGGTAGTGGTGTAATGGTGATGAGGATATTTTCTTGGCACAAAAAGGACCATACTGCCTTGTCCAGGAAGAAGTAACAGTGGAGAGGACTGAACATCGATATATCAATACGTTAAAAAAAAAACACCTACAATAGAAAAATGAAACATTCTGGTGTCCCTTTTTTTTTTTTTTTTTTTTTTTTTTAGGAGTTCAAGTATCTCGGGGTCTTGTTCACGAGTGAGGGAAGAATGGAGCGTGAGATCGACAGGCGGATCGGTGCGGCGTCCACAGTGATGCGGGCTCTGCATCGGTCTGTCGTGGTGAAAAAGGAGCTGAGCCGCAAGGCTCAGCTCTCAATTTACCAGTCGATCTATGTTCCTACCCTCACCTATGGTCATGAGCTATGGGTAGTGACCGAAAGAACGAGATCGCGAATACAAGCGGCTGAAATGAGTTTCCTCCGCAGGGTGTCTGGGCTTTCCTTTAAAGATAGGGTGAGAAGCTCAGTCATCCGGGAGGGGCTCAGAGTAGAGCCGCTGCTCCTCCGCATCGAGAGGAGTCAGATGAGGTGGCTCGGGCATCTGATCAGGATGCCTCCTGGACGCCTCCCTGGTGAGGTGTTCTGGGCACGTCCAACCGGGAGGAGGCCCCGGGGAAGACCCAGGACACGTTGGAGGGACTATGTCTCTCGACTGGCCTGGGAACGCCTTGGGATTCTCCCGGAAGAGCTAGAAGAAGTGGCCGGGGAGAGGGAAGTCTGGGCATCTCTGCTCAAGCTACTGCCCCCGCGACCCGACCTCGGATAAGCGGAAGACAATGGATGGATGGATGGAACATTCTGGTGAGCTTTGTTGGGCTGAACTGCCTGTTCTCGTCTAGATTGCTCTAAACACCCAAAAATCTCAAAAATGGTTTAACAGTTTTGATTGAAATTTAGTGATGTTAAAGAAAAAAGACAATTAGCCGATATGTAATTTTATTTGTTGATATTTAGCAATAATAATGCTATAGCAAGTGGGCTGTCATAAGGCACCTCGTCATTTTTCCACTAAGCACAGACTGGTTGCCGGTTGAATTCCACCAGCACCCCACCTCCACTCACCAATAGTGGATGAATGAATAAGTGGAGGTGTTTTGGCAAGTAAAAAAAAACAATATGATACGTGTTGTAACTTCTGAAGTAGAAGAAGCAAGGATTACCAGCTGCATGGGATGGAGAGAGAAATACAGGAGGAACTGTATCCCTCGTGCCCAAAACAATCCACAGTAGTGCAGATCAGAAGAAAGAGGGGATTAACACTGTATGCAGAGGACATGCGTAACACCAAAAAGGACGCAGCCCCACTTTGATTTATTATACCCTAAACTTCAAACACAGACAACAATACACCCCCCCCCCCGTCCCCCACTCCTTAGTCTTGCATGCATGAAAAAATATCATATATAAGGCGCCATTTGAGATTTAATTAATTCTTCAAAGTACATAAACCAAATGCTGAAATGCTTACACTGTGTACTAAAATGTACACACTATCAATTGTGTTAATAAACAGTTACGGAACTTCACTTTGCCCATATTTTCATCCTCAGATTACACCAACGCATACAAAATACATTGATATTTTGTCTTGTACACTGTACATAAACATTTCCTGACCCAACTGTAACAGACCTGTAACAGTTAAAAAAAGAAAATCAAGAAGGTTGTAAATTTATGTGTTTTATCCTGTAAACTTCCTGCTGAGAAGCATCAAGGTGTGAGCATTACTCCTAATCACACTGAGGTGTGATGTTGTGCTGAAAATTTCAGGACAAATATTATTCTCCTTGTAACACTGAAAAATCCATTCATTAGTAAATTCTGTTAAACAGATTTATATTCCATTGTTTTTTTTTATTTTACCAGTAATTCCTTTCTCAAAATTGCCTGATGCAATTCCTGGCAAGTGTGCATGTGTTGGGGGGCATTTCAATCTCTTATATACTTCTCTTCTGGTTTGTCCTGCTTCCTGTTCAAAAGCGGTCCCGCCCACACGCAGCCGACACGGCATTTCTCAATTCCTATTCCTGCTCTTCCAAACCCTTCTCCACGCTGCCTGAGACCTCCCATACACCCCCACGCTGCTTTTCTTGATTCCTATTCCTCCTTCGGACTACTGCGTTCCCCCGCTCCTCTCTCATGACCCCATTGGTGTCACGTCACTGCCCTACATCTAGCCTCACCATGTGACCTTTCACTTCAGCCATGTGTGCGCCTGGGAGTCTTTTCCATAGCCTGCTACAGAAAGGTACTCTGTTGACCATTGGCATTGGTTTCGCTCCTTCGTATTTTCGTTATACTGTGACGGTTGTTTCCTAAGCCTTTGTTATAAAATGAACGACAGTATCTTCTCTGTCAATGGGTTTTTGTACAATGTCATCTCTATTCCGGGATCTGGCAACTGCCTGTTCCTATCAGTGGGTTATTTCTTGACACAAACGGTTGACGAAGGCAATACACTCTAATTACGACATAGGGCAGTAGATTTTGTTGCATCACTTTGGGATTGATTTGGAGATGTTCTTCCTGTTGTTCTTTCCAACGCAAGTCGAGTTATCACAATAAGTCAGGAGTACTATCAATACATTGCAACATCTGGAGTTTATGGTGGTGAAGCTGAAATTCAAGCTCTTTCCGAGATTCTCCATGCTACCATTGTCATTTACTTCAAACACGACCCCAACATCCCGCCTTGCATTTACAATTCTGGAAATACTCTCTTCGTTATCTGTCGTCTCCACCAAAACACCTATTCACAACTGCGTCCTTGGGAGGTGGGGGCATGGTGGGGGTCCTCTAGTTTTCAGTCACGGACAATTGTATGTTGCTCTCTCCAGAGTTCCCTTACAGTCGTATCCTCAAACCCACCCCATAAGAAGAAGCATGTTTGTTGAAGATGTGAATTGCTGTATGCAGCGTGTAAAACCAGTTTGTTGCGGATGTGAATCGCCGTATGCAGCGTGTAAAACAGTTTGCGAGGGGTATCCCATGGTCTTAGTAGTGTCTATGCTTCGATATGAATCGCTGTATGCAGCGTGTAAAACTCTGTATTGTATGTTGCCCTCTCCAGAGTTCCATCTTTTAATTCACCTACAGTCATATCCTCAAAACCAACCCCATTTGGACAATTGTGTCATTCAGGAAGTGTTCACCCATCAATACATAATTATGCGGCGTTTGCTATGCCGCGGGTTGGCTAATTTTATATATATTGCAAGGTTTCTAAACTCTTTTGGGACTCCCCCCAACAGGATGACACACCGAAGAGCATCCTGAAGTGCGATCGCCGCATCCATGGAAAATAGCATATCAGTTGCCAGGGAAACCGCGGGCTTCCAGCGCTGTGACAGCTCGCCACAAAAACAAATCCGAAAAGATGGCGGTCATGCTATGAGAACCTGCTATAGATGGGTGATGCAAGGAACATTATAAATCCAGGGAACAGTATTACTTGGTCACAAACCTGGCCACAATTCCGCCTGACTGCTATGTCTGTGTATAGGAGAGAGGTAGATCCTTCTACAATAAATAACCGTGCTGTTCATGTTTCAAGCAGAATAAAGTTGGTTTTTCTAAAGTACTGAGACTCAGCCTCATGTTTTGGGGTGCAAGACAGGGAAATACAGAAAGGGAGAAAATGAATCATGTATCTTAAAATTGCATTTTATTCCTAAGCTTTTGACTCCTATCAGGAATCATAATCAGAGGAAAATGATTAGACGTTGTGGCGGACAGCTGGGACGCCCCTGCTGCATATGTTCCGAGGGAGCAACCATGGGCAGCTCAATACCTCCCCTGGGACGCTTGGTGGCAGCCTCCCTGGCCGGCGGTGATGCCTCAACCTTCCACAGGCCTCCATGGGAGATGTAGTCCTCAACAGCCCAATTGGGAGCTGGGGTGGCCGACAGGGATTCCACAGCCCAGCTGGACAACTCTTCAGCCCCACCCGGAAGTGCAATTGGACCCAGGTGGTCAAGCACCTGGAACAATTCCGGCTGGGCTATAAAAAGGACTAGCAACCACCACTCCGGGCCAGAATTGGGAGGAAGAGGACGAGGTTGCCTGGGAGGAGTGGTGGTGCCAGAAGAAGGGTTGTGGTTTGTGTTTAACTGTGCTTGGGACTGTGTTGTGGCTGGAGGGTTCACAGGGAAGATGTGCCACCAGCTGAAGAAAAATAAAAGCCTGTGTCTTTTTATACGTGCCTCTGTGTCCGTCTTTGCCAGGTTGGGCGGTATATAGCGCCTTTATCACAACGTATAGGAATCCAAGGCAATAAATAGCAAATAAGGAGGCGAGGCTAGGTGGATGGTGAAGAGGGGGGGATTGAGGAGGTGTGGTTCAGAGGGTGTTGGTCATAAAGTCTTATTTATTACATGCCTGTTCTTCTTTTCAAGCTTGGATATGTTGGGTTAATGTCCAAATGTCTGTTAATGGTATTTTCAGTCTTATGTGGTAAAATTTCTATCATGCAGTCTTTATTTGATAGTTCTTAACTATGGGAAATGGTGTATTCAACATCACCTGAACTGCACCCTCACGTATACAGTATATCTCAGTTTTTTAATTATTCAGAGAGCTGTAATATCATGAATGTAATGGATTCTGTGTCCAGTCGGTGGAAGAGAAAGCCCGTTTAAGAAGCACGTAGTGATTCACAGACATAGAGCGCATAGAAGACCAAATACAAAACAAAGCATTTAACGTGCTACTTTAGTTATGATGGAATTTGAGAAACTAGTAATTTAAACGATTTAAAGATGAAGTTTATGATGTTCTACTTTAATGACAAAACAAACTACGTGATTAAAGTGGAAATTTCGAAATTAAAGTTGACATTTCAAGCTTTTTTCCCACTGTGTGCCTATTTTTTGTCTTTTCTCTGTACCCTAATAAGCTTTCATATGATACTCAGACGGTGGGCTACAACTCGCCTTTTCACAGCGGCTTTGATATCTGACAACTTATTTTTTATTTCAGACACTGTGCGACTTTGTGAACATGAGCTTTTGAGTTTCTCCGACACTCTATGTCACTCAATCAACTTCCTTTTGTTGTTTATACCACTGTTTAAGCCAACAAATAGTACGTTTTTCATTGCCTCCACTTGGTATTCGCTGAAATTCTTCTATTTCCCCCGTACTTTTGCCATTGCCTTTTCATAGAACGTTGAGCTTAACGGCTATTTATATTGATTTGCATAATCAAAGCGGCGTAATTCAGTGAAGAGTTTGGGTGGGGCAGCAGGCGCATGCACGTGCTTTACTTTTCACGCTGACTGGGATTTAAGTAGTGGAAGAATGTGGAAGCTGGCAATTGCACAGATTTATGCATCTGGATTTTTTTGTGCATACACACATTTCTGCTTTTGTCCTTACGCCATGTTTTAGTGTGAATTCACGGCGTTATTCTTGAGGCCCCAGGGCATCACTGAGCTCCTGGACAGTCTGAGGTGCAACCTGGAGGTGTCAGATGGACCAAAATATAATGTCCCAGAGGCATTCTGTTGGATTTAGGTCAGGCAAGCGTGGGGGCCAATCAATGGTATCAATTCCTTCATCCTCCAGGAATTGCCTGCATACTCTTGCCACATGAGGCCTGGCATTGTCGAGAACCAGGAAGAACCCAGGACCCACTGCACCAACATAGGGTCTGACAATGAGTCTAAGGATTTCATCCCGATACCTAATGGCAGTCAAGGTGCCGTTGTCTAGCCTGTACCCTCTATGAATATACCTCCCCAGACCATCACTGACCCAACACCAAACCGGTCATACTGAACGATGTTACAGGCAGCAAAACTTTCTCCATGGCTTCTCCAGAGCCTTTCACATCTGTCACATGATCTCAGGGTGAACCTGCTCTCATCTGTGAAAAGCACTGGGTGCCAGTGGTGGACCTGCCAATTCTGGTATTCTGTGGCAAATGCCAATCGAGCTCCATGGTTCTGGACAGTGAGCACAGGGCCCACTAGAGGACATCGGGCCCTCAGGCCACCCTCATGAAGTCTGTTTCTGATTGTTTGGTCAGAGACATTCACCCCAGTGGCCTCCTGATGGTCATTTTGTAGGGCTCTGGCAGTGCTAATGCTGTTCCTCCTTGCCCAAAGAAGAAGATAATGGTCAATATGATGGGTTAAGGACCTTCTATAGCCCTGTCCAGCTCTCCTACAGTAACTGCCTGTCTCCTGGAATCTCCTCCATGCCCTTGAGATTGTGCCGGGAGACACAGCAAACCTTCTGGCAATGGCACATATTGATGTGCCATCCTGGAGAAGATGGACTACCTGTGCAAACTCTGTAGGGTCCTGGTATCGCCTCATGCTACCAGTAGTGACACTGACCATAGCCAAAAGCAAAACTAATGAAAAAACAGATGAGGAGGGAAAAATGTCAGTGGCCTCCCTCCACCTGTTAAACCATTCCTGTTTTGAGGGTCGTCTCATTGTTGCCCCTCTAGTGCACCTGTTGATAATTTCATTAACACCAAAGCAGCTGAAACTGATTAACAAGCCCCCCTGCTACTTAACTGACCAGATCAATAGCCCAGATGTTTCATTGACTTGATGATATACTCTGATTCTAAAGTGTTCCTTTAATGTCCCTTTTGACAGAAACGCATTGCATGGCATTGCATGTGAAGTCATCTTTTCTTTTTCCAGTGCTACTGTAATATGCTTCAATCCTCACACAACCCTAAACTGAACTAAGCAAGTTTGAGAATGCAAGGGTATACTGTATGTATGTAACATTACCAGGGACTGTAATACAGTATTATAATTAATGTGATGATATAGTTCAGTAATATACAGCGTCACATACATAGAAGTCTGTTGTAGTAGCCAAGAATTTAATCTCAGTAGACATGCTTAGTAAATCAGTCTTCTTCCATTTTTAGAGCAGGCTAAAAATTGCCATTGTCACGTTAATAATTTTGTATTTTCTGTGTTGCTGTGCCATGTTCTGTATTGCCACTGTATGTGCACCTGTGGAACAAACACTAAATACATTTTACTTTATTGCAAAGTGCAGTGACAATAAATTAGACCTAACTGAAGAAGAGCAAAAGAGTCCTGGTCGAGGCCTTAACAGAATGTGATAAAGGACAAGACATACAGTTAGGTCCATAAATATTTGGACAGAGACAACTTTTTTCTAATTTTGGTTCTGTACATTACCACAATGAATTTTAAATGAAACAACTCAGATGCAGTTCAAGTGCAGACTTTCAGGTTTAATTCAGTGGGGTGAACAAAACGATTGCATAAAAATGTGAGGCAACTAAATCATTTTTTAAACACAATTCCTTCATTTCAGGGGCTCAAAAGTAATTGGACAATTGACTCAAAGGCTATTTCATGGGCAGCTGTGGGCAAGTCCGTCGTTATGTCATTATCAATTAAGCAGATAAAAGGCCTGGAGTTTATTTGAGGTGTGGTGCTTGCATGTGGAAGATTTTGCTGTGAACAGACAACATGCGGTCAAAGGAGCTCTCCATGCAGGTGAAAGAAGCCATCCTTAAGCTGCGAAAACAGAAAAAACCCATCCGAGAAATTGCTACAACATTATGAGTAGTAAAATCTACAGTTTGGTACATCCTGAGGAAGAAAGCAAGCACTGGTGAACTCAGCAATGCAAAAAGACCTGGACGTCCACGGAAGACAACAGTGGTGGATGATCACAGAATCATTTCCATGGTGAAGAGAAACCCCTTCACAACAGCCAACCAAGTGAACAACACTCTCCAGGGGGTAGGCATATCGATATCCAAGTCTACCATAAAGAGAAGACTGCATGAAAGTAAATACAGAGGGTGCACTGCAAGGTGCAAGCCACTCATAAGCCTCAAGAATAGAAAGGCTAGATTGGACTTTGCTAAAGAACATCTAAAAAAGCCAGCACAGTTCTGGAAAAACATTCTTTGGACAGATGAAACCAAGATCAACCTCTACCAGAATGATGGCGAGAAAAAAGTATGGAGAAGACGTGGAACAGCTCATTATCCAAAGCATAATACATCATCTGTAAAACACAGTGGAGGCAGTGTGATGGCTTGGGCGTGCATGGCTGCCAGTGGCACTGGGACACTAGTGTTTATTGATGATGTGACACAGGACAGAAGCAGCCAAATGAATTCTGAGGTGTTCAGAGACATACTGTCTGCTCAAATCCAGCTAAATGCAGTCAAACTGATTCATGATACAGATGGACAATGACCCAAAACATACAGCCAAAGCAACCCCGGAGTTTATTAAAGCAAAGAAGTGGAAAATTCTTGAATGGCCAAGTCAGTCACCTGATCTTAACCCAATTGAGCATGCATTTCACTTGTTGAAGACTAAACTTCAGACAGAAAGGACCACAAACAAACAGCAACTGAAAGCCACTGCAGTAAAGGCCTGGCAGAACATTAAAAAGGAGGAAACCCAGCATCTGGTGATGTCCATGAGTTCAAGACTTCAGTGTGTCATTGCCAGCAAAGGGTTTTCAACCAAGTATTAGAAATGAACATTTTATTTCCAGCTATTTCATTTGTCCAATTACTTTTGAGCCCCTGAAATGAAGGGATTGTGTTAAAAAAATGCTTTAGTTGCCTCACATTTTTATGCAATCGTTTTGTTCACCCCACTGAATTAAAGCTGAAAGTCTGCACTTCAAGTGTATAGGAGTTGTTTTATTTAAAATTCATTGTGGTAATGTACACAACCACAATTAGAAAAAAGTTGTCTCTGTCCAAATATTTATGGACCTAACTGTATATATAAAAGTAAGTTGCTTGTTCATGTGTCTGCAGCAGCAGTAAATCTGTTTGTTTCAGTCTCTGTTAAAATAAAAAAAACATTTATGAGCAGGCATTAAATTTTCTGCTTCCTTACAAATTAATAAGGGGTATTACTCAAACTTGATTGAATCGATAATTTTCAAATAATTAGATTATCTGAAAAAAATCATGAAACACTAGGTTGTTTTATTATATTCAGCATCATGGTCATCAAAAATTGCTTAACACAATTAAAATTAATGGGTATTTAGAAATTCAGTACATTTTGAGATATCTTGAAAGTAAATGTAGAAATATAAAAATACACCTATTTTATATGGCAAATTAAATTAATATTTGGCATGTTTGAAAACAGACATAGTATTTTCAGAAATCTATTATTCATTCTAAAATATCTTAATGAATAAGTTATACTTTTCATGTTGAAATTATTTTTACACAATCATACAATTAAATTTTTATTTCTGTGTTCTAAAGTGAAATATTTTTATAAATGAAAAAAAAATACCATGCCTGCTCTTGCGGTTTGAAATGGGGTCTATGGGGCCTCGTGAAAATAGGGAAAAAAAGCCTTTGCATGACAAATTACTATGTACCATAATTGTAAAAAACTTTGTCTTGGAAAATATTTAAAGTTTTACTTTAAATATACTTTATTGTTTTTAAAGATATCTCAAATACATGACTAGATACATTAAAATAAGAGATACCACAAATGTAAATTAAGAGGTCTCAAGGTCAGATTAAATAAAATTCAAAGAGATTTTCAGTCATTTTAAGATACCTTGAAATTAATTTGAGATGTCATGAATTGTACAAGAAGTCATTTCAAGGTATTTGGAAGTGTACTTCACCTATCTTAAATCACATATTAAAAGTCAACCCATTGATTCCAGTTTGGGATAAATGCATTTTCAGCTAGAAAATAGGTTTATTTGCTGATATCTTTGTATTGGTTCTTATTCATCTGAGTTACATTAAAAACTTTCAAGATATATCGATTTTTATTTTAAGATATCTGAAATACATTTTAAAATACGTTCCTGCCTTTTTCAAGATAGATAAATTAATCTGAATATCACTTTCTGATATCTCATAAGGATAATTCAAGTATCTTAAAACTGGCCAAGAAGTTCCAATGAAGAACAGGACATTTTCCAGAAGGTGGCGGCTGGTAAAAAAAAATTTGGATGGGGACACAACTTTTGGGGGACAAACTGCAGCAGCTTATCTATTATACAGGGCCTTTCACATTTATTTATTATATATTGCCTTTCATCTCTATCTATGTATCTGGTCATTCCACGTGCTCTTGTCCTTATCATTGTGTCAATGAAAATCTTGGCCTATTCAGTACAATACCCATAGGACAAATCCAGGCTAAAATGTATTATACCCTTTCCACCGTGCTGCCCAATCTGAAGCCAGCTTTCCCATTTCAACTTTTCTCCAAAACTTCAGCCTTTCACATCCACAGTCCCCTTATTCTTCCCATAACATGCCCTATAGATGTGGAAAGGAACAGATGCACCTGACATCCAAATTTTATACTACACCTGTCTCTAAATTGCCCAATCCTCTGCCAACTTGCCCAGTTCCCCATTCTACCATAACCCACACCATAATGTCTGCAGTCCTACCTCTGCAATCTTCTAGTAACTTCCATAAATCCACATCATACAATCACTAGTCCTCTGATCTTTTCAAGTTTTGCATCCCACCTTATTATTTACCACATCCACAGAGTCATTCCAACCCTAATTTTATTCTACATTTGCTGTTAATCTGCCAATTCCTATGGACGTTTGCCAGGCTGAACACAAATTCACATTGTAAGATCCACAGATCCCATCTTAAAACATAACTCGTCCCCCCACCAACCTGTCTTGTACTTCTCAGTCAAGTTCAAGCTAAATTGTTTCAGTTTTTATGATCAGTGTAGCTGGCGAAGTACAGTGGAACCTCGGGTCACGACCGTAATTCGTTCCAAAACTCTGGTCGCAACCCGGTTTGGTTGTGACCCGAAGCAATTTCCCTCCATAGGATTGTATGTAAATACAATTAATCCATTCCGGACCGTACGAGCTGAATGTAAATATATTTTTTTTAAAGAATTTTAAGCACGGAAATAGTTAATTATACCATAGAATGCACAGTGTAATAGTAAACTAAATGTAAAAACATTCTATAACACTGAGAAAACCTTGAATAGAGAAAACTAACATTGCAAGAGTTCATGCTAATAGCCTTGCAAACTGATCGCTGTAAACACTTTTTTTTAATGAGTTTTAAACACAGGGAAAAAAACATGAACATTTGAAAAATCCATAATTTATGCAAAAACTAACCATAAACAACCAAGAAAACTAACCTTGCATGAGTCAAGTTCTGGCGTGAAGGAAGTGAGGAGGAACTGGGTGGAGAGGAGATTAAAGTTTTGAGTTAAAAAAGTCCCTCTGCGCGATGCACATCTGACCGAGAACAATGTACTGTACAGGTACAGGGAGAGACTGAACACGTGCGTAAATCATCGGCACATATGAACCGGAAGGGAAACTGGCTTATTCGTCACCCGAGAGTGTGGTCGTGAACAGATGGAAAAGTTTGGCAAACATTTTGGTCGTAACTCGATTTGTACGTGTTCAGAGACGTTCGTGAGCCGAAGTTCCACTGTATAAGGCGAGATCAAGCACGGGAAAAACGCATGCCAAAAGAAATCTCTCAGTCCAAAAGTTTGTTTATAAAAATATTTAGTGAAAATTAAAAGCAAATAATCCACACAAGAATAAAGAAAAAAGTTGTTACACACGTAGGATAAAAGACAAAAAAAGGGAAAAATGTATATTCTCTAAACTTAGCTTTTCTTGAAAAACTTTAGTTATTTCTGTACTTAAAAGTTCTTAATTTCTTCTTCTTTACGCTTTAAGCATATGGCAATACTATGATTGCGAATTTCCCCTTGGGATTAATAAAGTATCTATCTATCTATCTCAGCACTTAAATAAGCGCATTGTCTTACGTGTTACTTCACACACTTAAAATGTCCCCAAAAAAATAAATTTTGCAATAAAGTATAACGTATTTAGTGTAAAAAGCTTTACCTGAAACTTGAAACTGTCAGTCTGTGTGCACCATTGAACACCTAAGGCTCTTTCAACTGGTAACAAATCATGGCTTAAGTCTAAGTCCTTTTTAATCTATTGCCTTCTTTATTTATTTATTTAATGAACTTCTTCAGGAATGGTCAACAAGTCTGCTCTGCTCTAACTTATCCATTTCGTAAGATAAAATCCTCCCTTTAAGCACAGGGCTTGAAGATCTTTGGCTAATTTTATGGATTGTTCTTCTGTAGCAACTGACTTTAAACAGTCGGCGACATATAAGTCATGTAGCACAGTGTTAACTGCTTCCTCTGGAGCTGTGCCTCTTGCTGCTTCCAAAGCCAATTGATCTCTTTTAGCCTTTAGCTGTGCTTCTTCCATATCAGAGCTTGTTGCCTTTTTTGATTCTGAGCTTTAATCAACAGCACAGCATGTGCTGCCTCTTGAGATCTGAGGGCACTAACTGAAGTAGCCACTGTACTTACACGACTTTTAGTTTGAATGGAAATCTGAGAGAGACTGTCTTCAGGAGAAATGTCAGAAATGTCATTCTTCGTTCTGTAATCCCTGAATTGGTTAGCAGAACAGTCGGGTTGCTGGTTGAGGCTTTTATTTTGACATACTTTCATAACCCATTCCATTGTATATCCCAAAAATGTACGAAAAGTTTTCATTTTAGCATTAAAATCCTTTTGTATCATTTTCCATGTATCTTTGTTGCTCTGGATGGATAAAAATTCATCATTTAAACTTTCATATTCCTTTTTTAGAATGAAGAACCGATTCTTGATAATTAATTGTACATTTTCACAGTTAAATTAATTTTGTTGTAAATCTGTTATGATCTTCATTATATCAGATAATTGTTTGTATTTGCGGTCAATCTCTGATTGAAGATCAGCTGATAAATTGAAGGGTTTTCCATTGACATAGAGATGGTCCTCCCTTGAAATGTCATAGTCGTCGCAACTTCCACTCACACAACTCAGACTTTCGTTTGGCGTTTGATATTTCTTCTGGCTTCCGGATTCAGATGCCATGGCGATCTTAATCCAGAACAGGGCAGAATTCTTTTTAAGGTAATTAAGTTCCTTTATAAATTATACAGTCTCGCGAGGAGTGATAGCAATTTTCTCAAATGTCCAACTCCGATCTAGGACAAAGATTAAAGATACCTGTCGAGTCTTTTCAAATTGTTGTTGTTTTCTTCCGTCGTAGTCCGACGTCAGGCTTCTTAGAACACGCAGGTTTCTTTCTTTTAATCCAAGGCAGCTTTCAAGCTTTCAGTCTTAGGCAGGTTTAAAACTTTAGTGTAGGTAAAACGTGTGCCGAAAGTTTGTTTTAAAAATATTTAGTGAAAATTAAAAGGGGCAGCACGGTGGCACAGTGAATAGCACAGCTGCCTCGCAGTTAGGAGACCTGTATTTTCGGACTTCTCCGTGTATACATTTAATACTGGTCTTTACCTTTATCCACTGTCGCGATAATACATATCGGCAATCAACAATGGAGATGTTGCTGCTTGAATCAAAGAGTGCCTTGACTTTAAATCCATTAATGACTACAATTCCCGTAGGAGATAGCGTCAGGGGGTTGGTAAGTGCACATAAACTGTCCCTCCCCCTCCACATGCATTCCACCTCATCCCCGGGTAGGCTGCGCGTCCAACGGCTCGGGAACTTCAAAACAGGCTTTGGAGCAGATGAAAGGGACATAATCCCCATGGAGTCCACTAGGGGACCATTCTACTCTCCTAGATTGCGAGACTGGCTTTGTTTTTTTGAGGAGCCCGATGAGGTTGTGTATGTTGTGGAAGTCTCCCCAGACCGGTTGGGTGAGGTTAGTGGGGAAGATCTTTAGCAGTAAGAAGCAGGCCACCTGCTGCACGATATGAAACGTGCTGAGTTCAAATGGCCTTAGCCATTGTGCCACCTGCTCCCACAGAGCCTCCACCAGTTCTTGGGGTGTCTTTTGGGTGTTAAATTCCCAATTTATTAGGTTTCTCACCTGCTGGTCTGGGGAAAGCCCATATTTCTCTGGGGTCTTAACCTCAATGGGCGTCTCAGCTCTCTCCTCTGAGAGAACATAATGAGCCCCCTTCATTTCCTCCCCAGGAACCAGCCCACATCTGTAAGTCTCTTCCATACTCCCCCTGTGGTTATATATTAGCCCGGGCTTATATATAGGGAGCGAAGCCTGTTCTGAGTTACACCTGACCTCCAAACTAACTCTCCACCCAGAAACTCTGTCTCGGTACTTTCCCACCTGGGTAGTTTTCAGATTCTATCCCGTTTTCTTCAGAGTATACACCATCCTGCCAACTACGGAACTGTAACAAATTGACTCCAGAGAGTCACAAAGGTTTGGGGCAGCCACACGTATAATAAGATCCTGGCTGCAAAAGGTTTGTAAAAGTGAATTCTTTACAAGACAGAGTCCAAAACAGAAATGATTGAGTGGAGGTAAGATGGCAGTTTTTAAGGGCTAGGTAAAGAAAATTATGTCATCCACTCCGGAAGTGACGTCTTCAGGACCGGAAGTGATGTCATCAGTGGTGCTGGAACCTGGTGGGATTTACCAAGAATGGTCTGCGGTGGGTCGGTGCCCTGCCCAGGATTGGTTCCTGCCTTGCGCCCTGTATTGGCTGGGATTGGCTCCAGCAGACCCCCATGACCCTGTGTTCAGATTCAGGGGGTTGGAAAATGGATGGATGGTTGAGTCTGCAAGAGACTAAGAGAGACAGTCAGCACACTCCGCCACTCCCTGGTCTGACGTAGTATTGCAGTTACTTAAGCCCTTTAGCTGCCTCCTAATCGCACGTGTGTGACAAAAAAATATATCTCATCTATCATTCTGGACAGGATATCTTGATTTTCGGTCACCTCTTCATTGTGTCTTCTAATGCCAATCTTCTAGTCTTCATCTAGCTGTTCAGCAAGAACAAGCCTGACAAAAAAAATTTACCCTTATTCTATTGTCTAGATCAGGGGTGGGCAAATTCATTCCTGGAGGGCCGCAGTGGCTGCGGTTTTTTGTTCCAACTCAGTTGCTTAATTAGAAAACAATCCTTGCCAATAATTACATTTCATGGCTTGTTAGTGCTTTAACTCTGCTATGTCAAGTCATTCTCATATCCCAGATTTTTTTTCCCATTCTAAGGATATAATCCAAATACTTTGAAGTGTAAAACGGATGGGTAATTCTCAATCCTTCACTTTTTTCTCTTCACTTTCCTTCCAAGTATTTAATTAAACCAAATAATGCACAATAAATATACACAGGTGTAAAGGGTAACAAGCAAAATGGATAACTGCTGGTTTCTTTTGTCATTTGCATCTTATTGCTAATAAGGAGCAATTAAAAACCAAGAATGCAGCTGTTTAAGACTTAAATAAGCAATAAGGGTTCATAATCTTGACGAGGGAGATAACTAAAATGAAGCAGAAGTGTTTCTAGAGCAATAAGTGCTTCTTATTAAGCAATTGGGTTGGAACAAAAACCTGCAGCCACTGCGGCCCTCCAGGAATGAATTTGCCCACCCCTGGTCTAGATGACTGCGGCTACTTTCATGCCGCTTGCATTTTTCAGAAAGATGTTTTAGATCTCGTACCCCTGTTGGTGTCCACAACACTTTGGTACCAACACTTTGAAACAGCAAGCAGGAAAACCAAAAAAGGCATTACTTACAACCCACCCAAGGTGGCCAAATCCATTTGTCATAATAAGAGCTGGAAAAAGTCAGTTTGTAAGCTTGTGCTAGATCACTTGCCCGCTGCAGAATTCTTAAGTCAGGTCAGGTCACTTTCTTCAAGTGAACGATTTATGAAGGGGTGTTTCTTTAAAGAAATAACCAAATTTTCTTTGATTTCTAAAGTTCCGCTTGAAGTTGCCATCTCCCAAGTCCTGCTTGCTCATCTGTAGCTGTCCCAGCACCCCGCATTACAAACCATTGCTGGTTTAAAATGCGTATAAGGTCAGTTTCTAATATTTTAAATAGCATTGCATGTATCTTGAATTTTAAAGAACATATTAAAGATAATACTTATTTTAAAAGTGAAACAGAATTTTAAGAAATTCAGTTTGAAATGCCTCCACATGTTAATTTGTTATGCCATAGATGGTTATCATTCATATGTCTTAACAGTATATGTAAAGATAAAAATCCCCTTGTGATTAAAAAAATGAGTGAGGAAAAGTTAACTTTCAAAACAGGAAAAGTATTAAAAATTTCTTATTTTTCAAAAAAATTCCTTTACTCAGAAAATATCAGATGACAGAAATTGTGGAGTGTGACTGAAATACTGAATACCCTTAAGAAAAGTGACACATTAAAAATTGGAATAATTGAACCTTGGCCTTAAATTCAAACACTATAAATAATTTTGCCAAATCAATTGACCAGTCAAGTTCATCCTTTTACATCTTGAAAAATAATGCATTTTTTTGACAGTTCAGAGTACAATACAGATGGGTGATGCACAAACCAGTGTATTTTTTCATACTGGTCCCAAGCCTGGATAATTGGGGAGGGTTACATCAGGAAGGGCATCTGCTGGCCGAAGTAGAGGGAGAGGGGGAAGGTGAGTCTGGAGGCAGAAGGAGAGGAGAAAGTTTGGGAGAGCAGAAGTGAAGGTAGGAACTTTGAATGTGGGCAGTATGACTGGTAAAGGGAGAGAGTTAGCTAATATAATGGAGAGAAGGAAGGATGGTATATTGTGCGTGCAAGAGACCAGAGGGAAGGGGAGTAAGGCCAGGTGTATCGGAGGTGGGTTCAAATTGTTATACCAACAGTATGTCAAGAGTGTTTTGGAGGCGAAAAGAGTGTGTGACAGAGCTGGAAACTGAAGTTGTGATGATGAATCTTATAACATCGCACACAAGTTGGGTGTGTGATGGATGAGAAAGAAGATTTCTGGTGTAAGCTGGATGAAGTGTTGGAAATTTTACATAGGGAAGAGAGAGTGGATTTAAATGGACATGTTGGTGAAAGGAACAGAAGGGATTAGGTGGTGATGGGTAGGTACGGTGTCAAGAAGAGAAATGAAGAAGGTCAAATGGTAGTGGATTTTACAAAAAGAATGGCTGTGGTGAATATATATTTTAAAAAGAGGAAGGAACACAAGGTGACATACAAGAGTGGAGGAAGATGCACACAGATGGATTATATCAAATGCAGGAGGGCTAGTCTGAAGAAGATTGGAGAATGTAAAGTGGTGGCAAGAGAAAGCACAGTTATCATTGGATGGTGGTCTGTAGGATGACGTTGGAGATCAAGAAGAGGTGAGGGCAGAGTCAAGGATCAAATGGTGGAAATTGAAAAAAGGAAGACTGTAAGCTGGAGTTCAGGGAGGAGGTAAGATAGGCACTGGTTGGCAGTGAAGAGTTACCAGATAGCTGGGCAACTACAGCAGAAGTGATAAGGAAGACAGCTAGAAGGGTGCTTGACATCATCTTGACAGAAGAAGGAGGACAAAGAAACCTGGTGGTCGAATGGGGAAGTGCAGGAGATTATACAGAGGAAAAGGCGTGCGAAGAAGTGGGATTGTCAGAGAGATGAAAAAAATAGACAGGAGTACAAGGAGATAAGGTGTAAGGTGAGGAGAGAGGTGGCAAAGGCTAAAGATAAGGCATATGATGAGTTGAATAAAAAGTTAGACACTAAGGAGAGAGAAATTGACCTGTACCGAATGGCTAGACAGAGGGACCAAACTGGGAAAGATAAGCAGCAGATTAAGGCAATAAAGTATAATGTTGGAAACATACTCACGAGAGAGGAAAGTATGTTGAGCAGATGGAAAAAGTACTTTGAGAGGTTGATGAATGAAGAGAATGAGAGAGAGAGAAGATTAGGATGATGCGGAGACAGTGAACCAGGAAGTGCAACGAATTAGCTTGGAGGAAGTAAGGACAGCTATGAAGAGGACAAAGAATGGGAGGCCTGTTGGTCCAGATGACATACTGTACCTGTGGAAGCATGGAAGTGTTTAGGAGAGATAGCAGGAAAGTGAGAGGGTGCCTGAACAGTGGAGAAAAAGTATTTTGGTACCGATTTTTAAGAATAAGGGTGATGCACAGAACTGCAGTAACTACAGAGGGATAAAACTGATGCAGCCAGAGCATGAAGTTATGGGAAAGAGCAGTGGAAGTTAGGTTAAGAAGGGAGGTGTTGATTAGTAATCAGCAGTACAGTTTCATGCTGGGAAGGAGTACTACAGATGCAGTCTTTGCTCTGAGGTTGTTGATGGAGAACTATGTGAGAAGGCCAAAAGGAGTTACCTTGTGTTTTTGTGGACTCAGAGAAAGATTATGATGGGGTGCCTAAAGAGGAGCTGTGGTATTGTATGAGGAAGAGAAGAATGTAAGTGTGGTACAGGATATGTACAAGGGAAGTGTGACAGAGGCGAAGTCTGTGGTAGGAGTGACAGATGTGTTTAAGGTTGACATTGAATTACATCAGGGATCCACTCTGGGCTATTTTTTATTTGCAATGGAGGTCAACAGGTTGACAGACAAGATTAGACAGGAGTCCCTGTGGACTATGATGTTTGCTGATGATATTTTGATCTGTATCAAGAGTAGGGACCAGGTTGAAGGGACCCTGGAGAGGTGGAGATACATTCCAGAGAGGAGAGGAATGAAGGTCAGTGGGAACAAGACAGAATATATTTGTGTGAATGAGATGGAAGTCAAAGGAATGGTGAGGATGTAGGGAGTAGAGTTGGAGAAGGTGGATGTTTTTAGATACTTGGGATCAACAGTACAGAGTAACGGAAAGTGTGGAACAAAGATGAAGAAGAGAGTGCAGGCAGGGTAGAGTGGGTGGACAAGAGTGTCAGGAGTAATTTGTGACAGAGGCGTATCAGCAAGAGTGAAAGGGAAAGGCTACAAAACAGTAGTAAGGCCAGCTATGGTATATGGGTTGGAGACGGTGGCACTGACAAAAAGACAGGAGACAGAGTTGGAGGTGGCAGAGTTAAAGATGTTACAGATTTGCATTGGGTCTGACGAGGATGGACAGGATTAGAAATGAGTAGAGGGTTAGCACTGACTAGATGGTTTGGAGACAAAGCCTGAGAGGCGAGACTGGATTGGTCTGGACATGTGCAGAGCAGAGATACTGGGTATACTGGGAGAAGGATGCTAGAGAAGGAGCTGCCATTCATGAGGAAAAGAGAAAGGCCTAAGAGGAGGTTTATGGATGTGGTGATAGAGTGGACATTCAGATGGTGGGTGTGACAGAGCAAAATGCAGAGGACAAAAAGATATGGAACAAGCTGTGGCAACCCCTGATGGGAACTGCCGAAAGAAGAAGAAGAGTATAATACAGAGAAAAATCCAGTGGGCACTGTATCTAAGTAAATGAGTGTAAAGTAAAATTTACAATAAAGCTTTAAGTAACACAGAGGCAATGTCTATTTGCACAATTATAAGTATAAATAAGTATCATTTTAATAACAATCACACCAGGATTTTAAAAGGGTTTGGGAACGATTTTGCTTTTTATCATTTCTGTCATTTTGTACTATTTTTACTTTGGATTTTTTTTAGATTATATTCTTTTGTTTTATTAAAAAAAAATTTTTTGTAGTCCTTTTAAAATTTGTAAAAAGCATACTTGGTATTGTGCTTAATGTGCTTCTGATTTGATTCTGAGGACAATTCTGTTTCTGTTTCAAAGACTTGTCTCTTTTTGTGTTTATGATTGCAAACTCTGTTTTACAATTATGACCAGCAGGTAGTCAAGTCCACTTCTTAGAAGTGTACTGTGGTTTGATGGAGGAGCTATGGAAATATATCTACATGAATATTTAATGGATATTTTTATATACAGTCACACACTGGATAATTAGAATAAAGAATGCACAGAAATAAGAATATATAATATGATTAGAGCAGTTATTCTAATTAAGTACTTCTTTTACTATGTGATTCTGCACTTTATAAGACATTGCATTATTTTTAAAGTATATTGCAATCTCACCAATATAGTTTAAGCCCAGCCTATTCAATTGGTGGCCCATGGACCACATGTGACCCAGAAGCAACCTCCAAGTGGCCCACAAGAAACACAGAGAAAAACCAAGAAAAACACATTTCACAAGCCTTCAGAAATTCCTGCATAAATTCCTACAGTAGTACAGACCATGAACAACACTCCACATAGCCTAGCAAAATTCAATCCATAATCCATGCATGGGGTGCAGTGGTACTGCTGCTGTCTTGCAGTAAGGAGATTATGGGTTTGCATCCTGGGTCTTCCCAGTGTGGAGAGTGCTTTGAGAAGAGGGAAATGTGCTATATAAGTGTAAAGAATTATTATCATTTATTACAATGAAGCACATTGCTGAGTGTCTAGAAGTGGTACCAGTCTATAATACTGTGACGACCTGTCAAATAAGACACATAGCAGCTGCTTCTCCAGAGGAATCTTTGAAATGCAGACTGGCTTTATGTTTGATGTGTCATGCTATAAACAGTGCCATACTGCTCCTTGTCCGGATCACAGGGACACCTGCAAAAAAGAAAACAAAAAAGGTAGCCTTCCACTTTTCTGCCTCTTCCTGGTCTTTTTACATTTGCTCCCCTCTCACTCCGATCCTACCACCTTGTGCCCTCACAAAGTACCTTCTTCCAAGACTCCAGGCCTCGCAGCCCATGCAGTAGCAAGACATGTCACAATATTAACATATTATGGGATGTGTAACAAAGCCATGCCTAATCATACGTGGTGATTTAATACAAACCGATGTCCCCTCTGTGTGCAGTAGACATATTCATGCGTGTTAGTTACGGTTATCATTTTTTATGGGTTTGTGCACTTATAGCTTTGATAGCATTTATAGTTTTTTTTTTATTCTGTTAAATGCACTTTGTGATATGACTGGGTCATATATGACCAAAACATTTATATAAATACAAACGGCAAACAAGTGTAATTGCTAATACTATGCACTTTATTTTGATATTATGCACTTTGAAATGTGCCTGGGTCAGATGTGACCAAATTTTTATTACTCTTTAATTTAATATTGTTTTTTTGTATCAGTATGCTGCTGCTGGAGTATGTGAATTTCCCCTTGGGATTAATAAAGTATCTATCTAAACATTACTTGCTTTTCAATACATTCATTTGTGTTGGTTTAAAATTTGTCATTACCTGCTGCTTATGAACCGTTGAAACTGTCTGGCCCAGCTAATTTTTTTGGTTTGAAAATCTGGCCCAACGGAATTTGTAATTGAACAGCCCAGATTTAAGCATGGTTAAGCACTGAATTACACTGAACCTTGGATAGGTAAAAAAACTGGAATGCACTGATCTGCAACAAGTCTTACTTGTAACCATCCCACCAATGTAAAATGACACCCTGAAAGCCGACACCAAAGACTGGGATGAGGATTAGCAGTAAGGAGGTGTAATTGACAGTTATTCTACGACATCATTAGGAGTATGTTGTCAGGGACATCCAAAAATAAGATTTCCGTGATGGTTTCCAGTAAATCCTAACAAAGTGCAGAAATTACTCAAAGAGAAGCTAATTAAATGTGATAATGCATATATAGTTAAGATGAGTTAGATACTGCTGGGCATGTTCTGCATGTCATTGCATTTGACTTCATAGGAAACATTTTCTATAAAACCTGACCTTTCCTTCACATTGTTTAAGAACTTTGGCAGTGTAGGGGGGGCTCAATTAGTTCATTTTTATTTTGAAGTAGAAAACAGCAGCAGCTGGAGTAATAAAGAAAATTATTGTTATAATATTTACAGTATTATCAGGATTCTGCTACTCTAGATTAATTAGGTGTGCTGTTTTGTGTGTGTATATTTTTTTTAACTGATTGCCCAATTTTAAGCCTTACTTGTTTTCAACAAAGCTTTTTCCATGGTTTGGTTTACATCTTTTCTTCTTCGGTGTTAATCTACAAAAATAAAAAAACTATTTTTGGTTGTGATCAAGTATTGTTTCCCTTCTACTCTTTAGTTTCTCCAAAGATGAGGCACTGGAGGAGGAGAGCCTTATGTGAACTCAGGTTACAGTTGGGAGGACAGCTAGTAGCAATTCTTTTGTTTCTTTTATATTATTTTTAATATTTACCTATTATTTATGCCTTTAAATAATACTAGCTACTGACTCATTACTATATGATGGGAAGAAATAGCTGGTTTCATCTGGGGCTTTTTTGGTGAACTGTTCTTCTGTTCCTGTTGTAGTCGTTGATTATTATGTATGTATCTGTTTAGGGTGAGTTCAGTTCTCACCTTTAAAAAAAATGTCTGGGTTAGGTCAGGAGCATGGAGTCTAAGTAGACTTTATTTAAGACCTTAGTACCGAAGGCAGCTGCTGGTAGCACAGCTCAGTTGACATGAAATTTTAAAAAAAAATAATCTTGTCAGGAACAAATCATGCAGCTAAGCTGCCATAGTGAGTTTAGTGACACAGAAGCCTAAGAAGGGAAAGAGCAAAACTTACCGACAGTCTGTTCTTACCTGAGAAAGTAGAGCTTTAGTGGAGGTCTTGCAGTAGACCCCATACAGGCATGCTGTACTCATGTCAAGATCGACGGTCATCTGCCATTTTTGAGTTACTTGGTTAGGTAATTGTCATTCTTGCAGCTGTTGTGCAATCTGCAGACTCTTAGCTGATAAACATTTTCTCTTCATTCAACATCTCCAAATGCTCTCTCTTGATAATTTTACCACCTAGTGTCTTTTGAAAAAATAGGATTCTTTGTCAGAAAATAAGCCACAAAGACTTTTGTCACTGTGAAACAAAAAACAGTTTTTATTCAAAAAAGTTAGTGCAAAAAAATTATTAAGATTTTGTTTAATTTATTATTGTGATTTTGAGCTTCTACTGGTGCCTTAAATCTAGTGGTTTGTCATGATGTTGTTATTGTTCTCCTCTTTCAGGGGTCAGATCATGACTGGTTAGGTGAATAAGCACTTTATGAACTCGTCTACAGACTCCTGTGCCTTGATAGGAGTGACAAAGGACTGGTTAGGTTGCAACTCCACTGTCTTCTATTTTTTTCTTTATGATTCAGCAGTTTCCCACTCTTTCCTCAAAACACTCCTGCTGTCCAACCTGTACAATACAATCTTAGCGATAAACCCCCAAATAAAAAAATAAGATTCAATACAGCATACATTTTTAATAGTAATATAAAAAGCAAGTTTAGGAGAGAAATTATAGTAATGGGTGTTGTAGATTCTACACTTTGTTCAATTTTTTCTTGTGTACAGTCAGGTGTAACTTCCATGTTTTAGGACTCTGAATATTTGATTATTGTTGCTATTAATTTTTGTTATGAGGTTTATAAAGTTAAAGTAGTAAATGACTTGCGGGTAAATGCAGACAGAGGCCATTTATCTGTTCTCATCCTCTTAGATCTGAGTGCCGCATTTGACACCATTGATCATAATATTCTTAAGAATCGCCTTAGTCAATGGGTGGGCCTCTCTGGCAGCGTCTTAAATTGGTTTGAATCCTACCTGGCAGGGAGAAAATTCTTTGTTAGTTGTGGTAATTATAACTCAAAGACACATGATATTCTATATGGTGTTCCACAAGGCTCTATCCTGGGTCCGCTGCTCTTCTCAATCTACATGCTTCCATTAGGTCAGATTATCTCAGGGCACAACGTGAGCTACCACAGCTATGCTGATGACACACAGCTCTATTTATCAATAGCACCTGATGACCCCAAATCTCTTGATTCGCTAACACAATGTCTAACCTGCATCTCAGAATGGATGAATAGTAACTTTCTCAAATTAAATAAAGAAAAAAACGAAAACTTAGTGATTGGCAATAATGGATACAATGAGGCTATTAGAAATAAACTGGATGCATTAGGATTAAAAGTCAAATCGGAGGTAAAAAGCTTAGGGGTAACCGTTGATTGTAATCTGAATTTTAAATTGCATATTAATCAGATCACTAGGACAGCATTTTTTCACCTAAGAAACATAGCAAAAGTTAGACCTCTTATATCATTGAAAGATGCAGAGAAATTAGTTCATGCGTTTGTTTTCAGTCGGCTAGATTACTGTAACGCACTCCTCTCGGGACTACCCAAAAAAGACATAAATCGTTTGCAATTAGTGCAGAATGCAGCTGCTAGAATCCTTACCAGGAAAAGAAAATCCGAACACATTTCTCCAGTTTTGATGTCACTACACTGGTTACCTGTGTCATTCAGAATTGACTTTAAAATTCTGCTTATGGTTTATAAAGCTTTAAATAATCTCGCCCCGGCTTATATATCGGAATGTCTGACACCTTATATTCCAAATCGTAACCTCAGATCCTCAACTGAGTGTCTCCTTAGAATTCCAAGAGCAAAACTTAAAAGAAGTGGTGAGGCGGCCTTCTGCTGTTATGCACCTAAAATCTGGAATAGCCTGCCAGTAGGAATTCGTCAGGCTAATACAGTGGAGCACTTTAAAAAACTACTAAAAACACATTATTTTAACATGGCCTTCTCATAACTTCACTGTAATTTAATCCTGATACTCTATATATCCAATTCATTATAATAACTATTCATTCAAAATCTGTACTAACCCCTACTCTCTCTTCTGTTTCCTTTTCCGGTGTCCTGTTGATGTTCCAACAATGATGGATGGATTAAAAGCCAGAAGTCTGTATGACCATCAGCATCAAGTGACTCCGTGAAAAACCCGAACTACAAAGAGGACTATTTCATTTATGTTAGGTAGAATGCCCAAAGGGGACTGAGCGGTCTCGTGGCCTGGAACCCCTACAGATTTTATTTTTTCCTCCAGCCTTCTGGAGTTTTTTTTTGTTTTTTTATGTCCCCCCTGGCCATCGGACCTTACTCCTTTCTATGTTAACTAATGTTGTCTTATTTTAATTTCTTATTTTGTCTTTTATTTTTCTTCTCTTCATTATGTAAAGCACTTTGAGCTACTTTTTGTATGAAAATGTGCTATATAAATAAATGTTGTTGTTGTTGTTGATAAAAATAAGCATTATTTATTTTGGGATTTGCCACAACTCTATTTTATTTTCATTTTTGGTGCTGTTGTGTAATGGTTTGGTTACCACAACATGTTGAGTGGTTTTTGGTGACATAGATTTCAGGAATCTTGTCATGTGCCATCATTGATAGGCTGCTTATTAGAAATCGGTGCAAACCAGTCACTGTCCAAGTTTTCAGATTCTTTCTTAATATTTACAGTGTTTCTGATTATTGATCTAGGGAACGATCTACCAACTATGTTTCTGATTATGATTTTGGTTTACTTATGATTTTGGATGAAAGATAGGATTGATTTACATGTTTCAACTTTAATGCCCTTGTGGCCTACCATTTTTCACCTCTCAACAGTACAATGGGGTCAGTTCCCAAATATGAACCGGGATATCTTTACAAACAGCAGAGCACAAGAATAGGATTTCAAAGATGTAATCAGTAACATTTTAACACAGTTCATACAAAGAAAAACAATAGGTAGCCTACCAGGCTACACTTTAGACAGTAAAGCTGATTAAACCAAGGGTCAGCAACCTATGTCACGCATGTCAAGAGCGACACGTGGAATGATTTTTGATGGCACGCTGAGTGAATTGAAATACAGTAATTATGATCTCAAAACAATTTAACTTTTAATGAAATAGAGACATACTCTTTTAAAATTATTTTATATTCTTTTCTGTTTTTACATCCCTTCAAAATGAAAGTTGTTATGCACTGGAGTTAGGAATGTGCAATCTGGGGCAGACTGACTAAGTGAATGTGGAGCAACCATGATTAACCCTCACGGAGTTGTATTTCCATCCTATCCTCCCCCCCCCCCCCCCCCCCCCCCCCCCACCGTCTCTTCCGATCACCCCCATCATCACTTCTAGCATTCTCTTGGGTGTTGCATACTCATGCCAGTTCATGGTCAATAACACAAAAATGGGTGTAGTTATTAAGTATTATGGTGCACTTAAACTGACTGAAAAAAGGCAAAGATCTAACACCCGCTTGCTTCAAGACTTTTGGACAAATGAATATGCATCCATACACAAAAGGATGGTGCCGTTTGTGGTTTATGTTGTGAAACCATTGTGTACCATACATTAAGTGTACAAAGATACTATCAAACCAATAAAAAGGGCTGTATCTGGCTACAAAAACAAACTAGTACATTTTTAGTCAAGTAACTGGGACCAAAAATTAAGCTATCTAATGTAGTTACAAAATGGCTCAGTGTGTGGCTTCAAAGGCCAAACCTCTCACAGATGGAGACTTCGTCAAGGAAACTTTTTTGAGCAGTGCTGAAATTTTGTTTAGTAACTTACCAAATAAAGAAACACTACCGTCTCAGATTCGAGAAATACTGACTTATGCAAGATCAATCAAGAGATATATAACTGATATGACTGAAAATGTAATGTAAAACAGACAACAGGTTACAACAAGCTGTTGTATTTATATTTAGTTTTGCTCTTGATGAAAGTGTCGATGATATTATGACAACAACTGTATTTATGAAGAATTGTGCTGTTTGATACCGCTTAGTGGTACAGCCAAGGGAAAGGACATTATAACTGCATTTGTAAGCTATTTTGAAAATCAGAACATTAACATAAATAAAATATACTGTGTTACTACTTATACTGCCCCTGCAATGGTCGGAAAGAACAAAGGATTTGTTCAACTTCTTCAGGATCATATTGAATGTCAAGTATTGAGCTTCTATTGCATTATATGCCAGGAGAGTTTGTGTGTGAAGATTTTGTCACTGTGCTTGAACTCTGTAATGGAAACTGTTATCAAGATAGCTAACTTCATAGTTTTTCGCTCATTGTTGATCCACTGGCAATTCAAGTCTCTTCTACAAGAAATGAAGAGAGTATATGTGGACCTCCTGCTGTACAGCAAAGTTCGTTGGCTTAGTCGAGGTAATGGTTTGAACAGATTTTGTATCAAGTCTAGAAGCAATCAATGTGTTTCTTCATGAAAAAGAACAATATTTCCTGGAATTGAATGATGATGTCTGGCTGTGCAAGCTGATGTTTATGGCTGACATAATTAAACACCTGTATGACTTAAACTTGTGTTTACAAGGACAGGGTCAAACAGTACTTAATCTTTTTGAGCACTGGAAAGAATTTGCGTCACAATTAGATATATTTTGCCGTGATATTACCACTAAGACCTACAAGTACTTTCCATGCGTAAAGGCTCATTCAAATCAATTTGCTGTCAACAGAGATGAGCTTCAGAAGTACGTCGAAGCACTCAAAGGAGAGTGTGCTAAATGAAATTAAGACTTCCAAATTTATGGACCCATATTTTATTACCTCATCGATTCTAACTTAATTATCTTACTACCACCCCATTTGTGGAAGTGGATAGATTTTGACAATTTTGAAATGCAACACATCGAATTCAAGTCAGAGTTATGGACAATAAAATTTGTAGAAATGTGGAAAACTCTACAAGGAAACTGCTTAGAAAAGTTAGCTGCTATCCTCAACTGCTGGACATCTCTGCCTGAAGCGTTCACCTGTTTAAAGAAAGTTGCATTTGCTCTGCTCTCGACTTTTGGGTCACTTATGCATTTAAACAATTTTTCTAACACATGAAAGCTGTTTTGAGTCCATAAAGAAGTTGCCCAACACCAGTGCATTCAGAAGTCTGAAAGTGACCAATTACACACTTAATAATGAACAATTAACTAAGGTGAAGCACAAACAAGGGTCCCATTAATTAATTAATGACTCAGATCAATAATAATCAATGATTACTCAAATTAAAAATTTTAATAATGTGTTTTATGTTTAATTTATTTAATTGTTTTGTTCTTCAAACTGCTTGACTTTGTCTTAAAATATACATCTGACAATTTTACAATAAAATTATAAAATAATGTGTCCAGAACTTAAATTTTACAAAACAGTTTTTATATTTGTTCCTATTTACAATAAAATAATGAATAATCAAAGAATAGAATAGTTGTTTAATGCACTGGAAATATGTTAATACAAGATCAAGCGGATGTGTTAGCATGCGGAGTCATTTTGCAACATTATTTCAACACAACACTATTAAAAGGTTGCCAACCCTTGGATTAAACCATTAGTCTTATGTTACTGCATATTGGTAGGTTATTATGTTATTTTAAACCTTTTTTATTAATGGTCAGTTCCCAGTTTAGTTTTTTGAGGCACTAAATATGAGTTTTGCATTTATTTTTAACATACAAATTGTTATTAGTCATTATAAATTATTTTGCAGTATTTTCGCCATCATTTGGCTTTTTCCAAGGCGCTGTCTTGTTGTGTTTTTTGTAATTGTATTTTCATGCAGAATGAGAGAAAAAATATGATATAATAGATCCTAATGGTGATCCATGCTGCACAACAGCAAACAAGGTAAAAAAAAATGTCCATTGGAAAAAACAAAAAAATGTTCATGTTACTTGTGTTGCATAATCCACAAGCCCGTTATCTAGTTATATGCTCAAAACAAAAAGTTAATTTTTGGCTAAAGTACTATTAACAGTCACTTCTAGGAAAGGCACATTAGCAAACAGGAAAATCATATTTCCATAATTATGCACTTCTGATTTGAAGATCTGCCTCTACCCCTTCTTTCACTGGTCAAAGATTCTATAGCTTTAGCTGGATCTTTTTGCCCATAAAATACAAAATAAATACACCAAAAGATGCCTAGGCACATCCCTTGTAATTAAATGTGCTAAAGTAAATTAATAAAATAGTAACAAAAAGCACAAGAAATCTGACATTAAATGGAAAAGGAATTGTGATTAGTACAGTATTCAACTCTTACATCTTAAATTAACAGAATAAATTAAAGCACAATCCTTTTAGCTAACCGTAGAAATGCAGTATAATTTATAAATCTGAAAAGCGAAGAACAAGAAACAAAAAATAGGCCATGAGGGTTTCTGTGTGAAATAATAATAACATTTTTAACCCCGGATTGGCACTCAAGCCACCATAAAACAAACCTCACACTGTTCCAGTGTGGTGCCGAGGTGTCATCCGCTGCACTCGGGTCTCAATCCAAGTGTGGTGGGTGTGTTGACGTGCTGAACCACTTCCCTTACTTGCTTTGTAACTGGTCTTTGTAATGCTGGGTCTACAGAAATATTCTTAAATTTTTACTACCCATCACCAGGCGGGGCCTGGCCTACATCACCATACATTTGGACTCACTAATGTTAGCCTTTTGTGGTTGTACAGTTGTGTTGCTCTCATTTGAGATTGCCATAACTTTAGTCTCTCCCTTAGATCTGACCAATATCACAGTAGATTCTTCTTTGCTAACACTAAAAAATGATGGTTGTGAGGCTTCATCATTTCTAACAAAAAAATCTAGTGATATCAGGCACAGTTTGTAATGCAGTTGCATTGTATTTTTCTTGAAGTACACCAGCTAAGCCAAGGCCTCTCAATCTTTTTTTTTTTTTTTAATACTAGGCCACTGCTCTAGTTGACAACAAACTAAGTGGGCTGCACAATAAGTAGTCAACCTGTTTTCTGTAAAACATTACTAAATGTTATTCTTGCACATAAAATATGACATTAAGACTTGTTTAATATTTTTAATCAAATCTTCGTAAAAAAATACCAAAGAAGAAGAGCACTGAACAAAGGGAAAATATGAAAAAATTCGAACAAAACCAACCAACCTCTACGATTTACTCGAACAGTGTTTGAAATAAAATTGATAAATTGATAAATAACAAATGCTTCTATTAATGAGCTTTCTGTTGATGTCCAGAGGAAATTTCTTGATAGTCTGGATGGTGAGTGTCTGTACAGCTGTTATGACTTTTACTCTTATAAATTTCCTCACCTAGTTTCCCTATTGTTCTGTTTTTTAAGTATTATCACCATGGGAAAAGTTTGGAAAGCAGTGTTGTAGGCTACAGTCATGTTTACAAAAAATTGCAGTATTTACATCAAATTTAGAGACAAGGGGCCTCATGTATAACGCCGTGCGTAGAACTCACACTATAACATGGCGTAAGCACAAAAGCGGGATTGTGCGTACGCACAGAAAAATCCAGATGCAGGAATCTGTGCGCACGCATACTTTCACGTTCTTCCACTACATAAATCCCGATTTGCGTGAAAAGTAACGCACGTGCACGCGCCTTCTGTCCCGCCCCAACTCCTCCCAGAATTACGCCTCTTTGAATATGCAAATCAATATAAATAGCCTTCTGTGAAAAGACAATGAGAAAAGCACAGGGGAAAATATAAGAATTTCAGCGAATACCAAGTGGAGGCAAAGGAAAAACATGCTATTTGTTGGTTTAAACAGTGGTATAAACAACAAAAGGAAGTTGATCGAGTGACAGAGTGTCGGAAAAACTCGAAAGATCAAATTCACAAAGTCGCACAGTGCCCGAAATCACATATCAAAGTCGCTGTGAAAAGGCGAGTTGTAGCCCACTGTCTGAGTGTCATATGAAAGCGTATTAGGGTACAAACAAAAAACATAGGCACACAGTGGGAAAAAAGCACGAAATGTCAACTTTAATCTCGAAATTTCTTAAAATCGTTTATTTTACTAGTTTCTCAAGTAGCATGTTAAATGCTTTTTTCTGTGTTTGATCTTCTATGTGCTCTATGTGTGTGAATCACTACGTGCTTCCGTTCTTTCTCTTTCTCCGACAGGACACAGAATGCATTACATTCGAGATATTACAGCTCTCTGAATAATTAAAATACTGAGATGTATACGTGATATCATTTTCATGATGATAGGAATGAAAGCATGTTATTAAACATGGGAACACGGTGGCGCAGTGATTGTTCATATCTCACGCAAGAGGCTTGTTGCACCATGTGTGACCTTTGATGAAATAATTTATTACAGAAGTACTGTCTCTTTCAAACGTACTAACCTCCAATTCCTGTCCATACTTTTCTTTCTCCAATCGCCACACAATCAGCTCTGTAATAGACGTGAAGCCATTTGTAAGCTTAGAACGCCGATTCTTCAAAACTTTTAAGGAACATTGAAATATCTTCGTAGTACATGTTTAATTATTCTATTCGTCTATCCTTCCAGTGTCGCGTCAGCACCAGCAAGAATACAGCGCAAGGCAGGAGCTATCCGTGAACTAGCTAGCGCTGCGGCACCGTGTCCTCACATGTTTAATTATTAGCAATACAGATTATTTAAATGAAGTTAAAGTTTTATCTGTATACTATAAGCAACATATTTTGCTGCATTTCATCTTAAAAATGATATTGTCATCATACGCGCTTTATAAAGTAGCGCAGGTTGTGCAATATTATAACTGTAGTGCAAGTTTACAGTGAGGTGATTGAGTGCGTTTATAGTTCGTGGGATGAAACTGTTTCTGAAACGCGAGGTCCGTACAGGAAAGGGTTTGACGCTTTTTGCCGTGGTTGAGGTAGTGTGTACTTGAAACTGTATACCGATAATTCTCTTTCCGATCATCTGCTGCTATGATTCACACTCAGATACAGTGATATAAATACTCCGAGTGGTGCAGTGAGAGTAATATGGAAAAAAATGATCCGCAGTGACAACCCTTAACGGGAACAGCAAAAAGAAGAACAAGATGCAGTGAGCGTAACAACGCTAAAGCAGTTCTGGTATTTGGAATACTATGGCTATTCCCTGGCCCATTATATTGCAGCAGGTTAATTACAATCAGATGCATTACACTAATAAACAATATGCAGTTAATTTCAGTATATTTATAAAGCCGCGTCAGGAATGTGGAGCTAAGAAAGAAAGGATGAGCACACAGGAACAGTAGTTTGACCATTTTGTGGACCATTATATTGTTACAGGTTAATTACAATCAGATGCATTAAATTTATGAACGATATGCGGTTAATTTCAGTGTATTTGATAAAGCCGCCGCCGTGGATGTGGATCTAAGAAAGGGTAACCACACAGGAACAGTAGCACTGCTTTGACACTGGGTGCCGCCAGTCTGCAAAACCGGGCGGATAAATTGCGTACGCCAAGGAATGAGTTACCGTGGAAATGTGCGTGGCTTTACGTCAAGTTTAGGTTTTATACATCGCGATTTGAGCGTGGAAAGGTTCGTACGCAACATTTCTGTGCGTACGCACCGTTTATACATGAGGCCCAAGGTCATCAAAATTGGCAATATTGACCCATTTCAATGTATGACCCTAGCCTCTCTGTATGTGGCCATGCACAGGCAAAACTGCATGCCGCCAAAATCTATCAGTATAATTCCTTTTGACCATTACATTAGCAGTCAGAAAAATTATTCAAATGCCTATAATCCAATGCCTATTGTATCTCAGTGAAACAGAAAAGTTGAACATTTGGCACACTCTAAACCTTAGAGAGGTAAAGAAGGGTTCCTTTTTTGTTGACGACTAGTCAAGAGTTAATGATGTTCCAACCGCCTTTGAATTTCCTGGCTGCTTTCACCATGGCTGTCCAGAATGCTATGATTTAAACACTACCCATCCTTTAAATGGCCTGACTTGTGCAGTTATGTATGAAAAGTTTATGCATAAATTGGAAATACTTTGGACCAAATTTAAGGTCAGTGTGTGTGTGATATGGGAGCATGAATGGGAGACAATGGAAAAACACGACCTTGGGGTACAAGCGTTTTAAAAACATTGTGATTTCCCTCAAAGTATAAACTAGTGGGATTCCTTATTCGGCGGCCATACCAACACCATAAAATCGTACAGGGCTACGGAGGGCTACGGAGCTGTGAACGGATTCACTATTACGATTTTACTAGTTTGTACTCATTTGTTAATTAAACAAAAATGTACCCAATCGGCCATCCCACCATCATTTTTGAGAAATTTGAGGATCTCAGACAGTATTTTGGCTTAATTAAAGGCAGTGTCCAACCGCCACTTGGTCTCAATTTTTCAGTCCTGCCTCTCAGGTTTTGCGGGAAATTAATGTTCACCCTCTGTCACACCTGTGCAGAAACACAGAGGATAACAGAGCTTTAACTTGTGCAGTATGGAAATAGCGAAGGCCATTGACAAAGGTTATAAAGAATCAAAAGGTACACGAAATTTGGCATTACCCCGAACGTACTTCTGAACTGTTTTTGGACTATATCAAGCTTCATCTAAAAGGTAAACAGGAGGCATTAGGTTATCCTACCTGGTGTATGGATGTAGCTTCCTGAGATCAGTATAATATCAAATATTATCAGATGGAATGTGTACAAACAGATCGCAATAACTTGGCCGTAAATCCTGCTAAGAGACAGATTTCAAAGTTGTTTTTAAATTATCTTTGGGGTAAATTTGAGCAGAAGCCTCTCTATCTCACTACTAGCTTAGTCAAGAAATGAGAAGAATTCTTGCAATATTTTTTCTCCAAATAGTAAAATGTTTCTTATTTTGAATTTATTGGCAATGAGATTGCTCAAATACAGTGGAGGTATGCCAATGAAAAGTACATCCTACCTGGTACCCTTAATGTCAGTATTGCTGCTTTCATAGCTGTCTACCCCAGTTAGAGTTGTATGAATTACTGGACAGATTGGGGGAACAGGGTGTTGTACCACAACACCGGCTCAGTTATTTTACTTCTCAATCTGGCTAGTTCAATCCTCCTCTGGGTGACTATTTAGGAGAATTCACCAGTGAGTTAAATCCTGGTGATTATATTGCAGAATTTGCTTCAGGAGGTCCAAAGATGTACAGGTATAAAACAGCTCAAGGGAAAACATGAAGGTAAAAAGCATTACCATTAACCACAAAACCAGTAAAATTGTAAACCTCGAGTCACTAACCAAAGTAGTTCAGAATTTTGTGACGTCTCATGAAGCTCATCCTCAAGAGTTACTGGTTCACTTTAGAAAACAAACCACTCAGAAGGAAATTCAGAGTGGTGTATAACAAGAGGGCTCTCCTAAAAGACTACACTACATGACTAAAAGGATACTAACAGAGATTTTGATATTTGACTTCCATTCGCTAAAATTATCTTAGGACCATCCTGTTCCGGAAAATCCTATTATGTAAAAAAAATCATGTTGTTCCTCATCCTTTTCAAAATATAATTTGGTTTTATAGTTGCTGGCAGAAAATGTACAACAAACTTAAATGTCATCAGTTAAAATTTATTGAGGGGCTCCCAAAGTCTTTATGTGACAATGAACTTCTCCCTCCTGAAAAAATAAATTTGGTCATTATAGATGATCTGATGGAATCAGCTAGTGAAAGCCAGGAAATAGAAAAAGCTTTCGCAAAATATACTCATCAGAGGAATCTGTCTATCATTTACTTGGTTCAAAATGTATTCTTTCAGGGTAAGGAAAACCAAACAATTAATCTTAACACCAATTATATTACTCTTTTAAAAAAACCCAGGGACAAATTGCAGATTATTACCCTGACCTGTCAGATGTATCTGGGACTTAAGTTCTTTTTGGAAGCTTTCAAAGATGCTACAAAGTTACCTTACGGTTATCTCTTATTGGATCTGAAAGCTCAGACGCCTGATGAACTACAATTAAGAACCGGTCTGTTTCTGCCCAATTGGCCAGTCGTGTACACCATTGAAAAGATAAAAGTTGTTCTGGTTCAAAGTTCCGTATTCTGTCAGTATGTCGGCCAGAATAAGCAGAAACCTACAGCCTCTTAAGGCCTTACTCTGCTGCAGTTGTTGTCTCCAAAAATATCTGATAAACACCTTTTCTGGTGACTTAAAGCTTTGTCTGAAATAGCCTGTAATACTTTAAAAGGCAATATCCCTCTTTCACCCAACCAGTTTTAACAACTCAGAAGCATAAAAAAGTCTGTTACAAAAATAAGTGACAGAAAACTATCCTTAAAAAAGAAGAAAGCTATTTTGCACCAGAGAGGAGGCTTTTTGGGGGCTGGTTTAAATGCTACAATACCCTTCATAACCAGTTTATTATCATCTAGAGTATAAACATGGAATACGCTCAGAAAATGTTTTTGGTACTGCAGCATCAAATGTCTCTTTTTCAGTAAAAGAGTGCTAATGCGAATGATCTATTCAGTGCCACTGAAACAGAACTAGACAAGGAAATGAGAAACATCCTGTGATATAGGGGCTGACAAGAAGGTGAAGCTTTACACTTCTATTTTGCAGAGATATCTAACGTTTGTTAAAAAAGCCGATAAAGAAACTAGCAGTCTACACTCATGTTACCAAAAGAAGAAAATGCCAAGGAGGAAGTTAGAACAGTCAACGTGTCTGAGGACTGGGTTTGGCAACAGGTTTTGAGAAGCGCTTGTGCAAAAACAAGAAAAATGCTGAATTTGTTTTGCATATAATGTCTGTCAAACCCTAATATCACGTTTTGAAATAACCGTGGAGAGCTGTTGTTAGAAGGTAAACCTTTGGTCGGATCCAATATGGTGGATTTAGTACGTAATCGGATAGCCTCTCATACAATACCTGAGCATAGGAGGCCGCGTGGTTGGAAGGAATTTGTAAATGCCATGGCTGGTTTGAACATTCCATTTTCTGTTGTACCTAATGATGAAACCTGAGAACTCCTTGAAGGATTTAAGCCACCTGCTACGCCCTTCCCTGCTTATCATCCTGAAGACAGTCCTTACCAATAGAAACCAAGAAAACAAGACTGAAATATATTGCTTATTAATTTGTAAAAATTGTTTGTTTATGGGTGGCACGGTGGCGCAGTGGGTAGCACTGCTGCCTCGCAGTTAGGAGACCCGGGTTCGCTTCCTGGGTCCTCCCTGCGTGGAGTTTGCATGTTCTCCAAGTGTCTGCGTGGGTTTCCTCCAGGTGCTCCAGTTTCCTCCCACAGTCCAAAGACATGCAGGTTAGGTGCATTGGCGATCCTAAATTGTCCCTAGTGTGTGCTTGGTGTGTGTGTGCGCACACCCTGCGGTGGGCTGGCGCCCTGCCCGGGGTTTGTTTCCTGCCTTGCACCCTGTGTTAGCTGGGATTGGCTCCAGCAGACCCCCCGTGACCCTGTAGTTAGGATATAGCGGGTTGGATAATGGATGGATATTTATTTATTAAAATCAATTGTATGTCATTACAAATTGTTGTCATCCTTTAACTATCTATTAAAATATTTATAGGTCTCAGCTCTTGCATGTAAGGGTACAGATAAAAACAATGTCCCAGTAAAGGAAGCCAGGAGCAAACAAATTTAGATACCATAGCATCATTATTGTTTACATCATCAGAATATTTCTTTATTACGGAGGCATACAGAAGTCCTTTTCCTCCCCAACCAGTGTTCTCCAGGTTGGAGTTGATAGTAAGTATTCACTACGAACACGGCTGGCACTTTTATCTGGTAGTTGATCACACACCAGTACCATGCAGAAATATCTTTCGGTGTACGGGTCTTGGGACAGCACTTCTGATAATTGTTTTGTATTCATGTTTATTAGTAGTCATACGGTACATTATGTCTCTGGTTGATTTTGATGATGTTGTCAATGGTGGCGTATACTAGTCCATGGGAGTGGCACGCAGAAGCGTAATTCAAATCTCATGTTTCTAGTTTTAACTAAGGAAAAATTATCACCTCATTCTTGATCAGGGTATAGTGAAAAGCAAAAATAATATATCCATGTGAGAACTCTGAACAGGTGATAGACAGAGCTTGATCCTTCAAATGCTTTCCAGTGGCCAACACCAGGTTATAGTATTCTCTGCCACTGTTGCCATTCGCAAAATCTGGTTGATAAGACTTGGCAGGAATCTGTTCACCATCCAAATACAGAGCCAGGAACTCTACATCATTATATTTGATTCCTTGTATAAGAACTTGAAAAAGCTTCATTATCCACCATGCCAATCACCACATACTTTGGTAGTTGACCCAGAAAACAGGTTTCTTGATTGCAAACTCTGATACCCACCGGCATGCTGAATACTTTCATATTCACCCTTTCCACAGGATATTTAGCACTGGCTGATGTAAGGGCATGAGTATGCCCTAATTTCATGGCAAGTGAAACTTTTACTTTTATCACAATTAGGGAAGCTGATGTTATGTTTACTTTGTAAGGTTCGGTATCACCAGACATTAAGCAGAATTCATCTTTGTTCCAAACCACTTTAATATTCATGTCCAGGCCATTCGAAATTAATAAATTAATAAATTAATTTTTCCTGAAAAAAAGACTGGAATGAATGTGCCCCAAAAGTCTAACAGTTTGCCTGCTGGCTGTATAGGCACTTCTTTTATTAAAACCAGTGTTTTCTCCATCAGAATCTCTCTTCCAATTTGTTGAGCGTATGTTTGTAAAAAAAAGTCCGGTAGCAAACTGAGAATGAAGAGTCTCCTGGCCATAATTTAGCAGGCCTTCTAAGACCACTCTCTAAGGATAACAATTTGAACACTGTGAAATTAGGCGGTCCCCCGGGATAACAGCAACTTGCGAAAAGAAACAGGTATAGGGTAGTTGACAAATCCGACCTTTGTAGCCGTTACTATATTAGCCCCATCAGCATTCACTATTTTGCAGCTTAGGTGTAGAAGAGTGTTATTCAAGTCAAGGTAACTTTTCCCCATTTCCAGCTATGAGAGATTCTAGTGGCGCTACTTCAGAGAGGGCTGACAGAGGTGAACTTCAGTAAACAGGTCCAGTTCAGATTTGACACACTCTTCAGACATTCTGTGTACAAAAGTCATCTTCTTTTAAAAATGTCTCTGTTCCCTTTTTTGCTCGCTTTATTCTTATTCTGATGGCTTTTAGAAAATGCTGTAAAAATAGTGTGCCTTGCCTTTTTGATTGTCGGGCCCTCACGCAACCCCAGTAGTCTCTTGCATTTTGCCTTTCTCATCACCATCAATTGTGCACCTTCCTGCATTCTGGGCCATCACCAGCCATGCTTGATATCGCCCCAATGAACACATCTTTTACAATATTTTTAGCAGCACATTTATTATGTGGTTTTGCTATGTGAAAACTTTTTTTCAGGAGAGGTAAAGCTCTTCTAAACAACCCCTGAAATATACCTCCAATACCATCACCATACATTAAAGGCGATCCAGAGAGTCCCGGTAAGCCCCTACCCGCTTGGGTCTGGTAATATTGGATGTAGTGTGTTGGATCCTGGTAAGACCTCATTGTTTCAGTTGTTAATACAATGCCTGACAGCTCTGAAATGCAACTTCACTATAACTTGACCAAACTGAAATGGCACATTTTTGTTATGGTCTGTCTTAATTTCAATAGTCACTGTGTCAAAATGATTCCTGCTAAGTGGTGCATAATGAAGTTTGTCATATGTGATAGTGGCAATTTTATTCGCTTGATTCTCTATATTAATGCATCTCAAAAGAGGGACATAGCTTCTTTCCACAACATTATAACTGAACTTCACAGGATTCTCACAAGGGACAGTTTCCATGGCAATATCTGTCATAGTGGGTAGGCTAAAGCAGGGGTAGGCAACGTCGGTCCTGGAGTGCCACAGTATGTGCAGGTTTTTGTTCCAACCCAGTTCCTTAACGAGAACTCAATTATTGCTGATGAAGCACATATTGCTTAAGTGACATTTTAATGCTTCATTTTAGTGGTCTCGCTTGTTAAGGTTCTCCAACCTTAATTGCTTATTTCAATCTTAAACTGCTGCATTCAGTGTTTTAATTGCTCCTTATTAGCAATAAGATGTAAAACAGGGGTAGGCAATGTCGGTCCTGGTGAGCCGCAGTGGCTACAGGTTTTCATTCAACCCAATTGCTTAATTAGAAACCAATCATTGCCAATCTCAGACCTTATTTAATTTTATGGCTTGTTAGTCTGTGCAATGTAAGGCTTTTATATCGTAGATTTTTTTCCTTTCCAAGGATATCATCCAAATGATTTGAAGCCTAAAACAGATCATTTTCAGTCTGTCACATTTTTCTATTAAGTGTTTTATTAAATCAAACCGTGCATGATGAACACACACATATGTAATTGGAAAAAAGCTAGCTGGAGAACTGCTGGCTGCTTTGTCTTTTACATCTTATTGCTAATAAGGAGCAATTAAAACACTGAATGCAGCAGTTTAAGATTGAAATAAGCAATTAAGGTTGGAGAACCTTAACAAGCGAGACCACTAAAATGAAGCATTAAAATGTCACTTAAGCAATATGTGCTTCATCAGCAATAATTGAGTTCTCGTTAAGGAACTGGGTTGGAACAAAAACCTGCACATACTGCGGCACTCCAGGACCGACGTTGCCTACCCCTGGGCTAAAGGTTATCTAGTTCATAAAAGACAATAGTTCGTGAATACCTTCGTAATATCTGCAAGGAATATAGTAATCATTTTTTTTATCCCCGGAGCTAAAACATAGAATTCATGATCCGGCTTGTCTATGGTATTCCACGTATATGGATAGTGTATTTCTGCTAGACCGACTTCCCTAGAACCTTCTAGTTCTATGGGTTTAGCAAGCTTTGTTGCGAAACTGGAAATTTTTTAATCTTCCTAGCAAGTATTTTCTCAATTCTGTAAACATCTGTATAAATCATCTTAAATTTTGTGCAATTCAGCCTCATAAAAGGAACCTATGATGACTTCATCGTAATCTTTCAGTTTGTAAACAGCTGGTGACCTAGGTACAAATTCAGAGACTATAAAGATTTCATCTAAAAATGTTTGTTCATAACCTTTCACAAAAGGATGTCTAGTTTAAGAAACCCTAACCGTATCTCCTACTTTGAACGTAAACAGAGAACCCGGGGAGTTAGTGACGTCATATACGTTTTTGAAAACTTTCCAGGAATTTAACGTGTTTACATCAGAAGGAGCCATTTTTAAACTTCAATGATAATTTTTGCTGTAAGAATATAGAAGATCCAGCAATTTATCAATGGAGGTTCTTGTATTACACATGTTGAAATATTTCCACATTTTAGATTTTAGTGTGTGGTTAAATCTCTCCACCCCAGAAGGCCTTTAACTCATTTCCTGTCGTAAAATGTTTTATTCCATTCTTCTTTAGCAGCTTTTGAAAATCTTGGTTGAAAAACTCTTTCCTCTTATCAGTCTGGAGCTTCTTGGAAGTTCTACCGCCGCTCAGAATGTCTTGGAAGGCTCTTGCTAGTTCTTTACCCGTTTTGTTCTTCAGGGGCCGTACCCAGACGTATTTAGAAAGTACATCTATACAGGTCAACAAATATTTATAATCTCGGTTAATGCTCAGACATATTTGTCATGTCTGCTAAATCCAGCTGCCATTGTGAGTCTATATCAGATACATAAACCTTATTTCTCTTAAAATGTATTCAAGCAGTTTTATGAATTGTATAAGAGTATTGACCAGATACCCAATCTGACACCTGATGATCATTACTTTTCTGACTCGAAACCTCAAGAGCTCTTTTCAAGAGCTTTTCCCCTCAAACCTGCCAGGATTTGCAGGGTTATAATAAACTTTTTTGAGGTAACCCTCCATCATTGACCCCTTTACTGTGGAACAGGGTGAGCCCAATATGTTAACACATGATGCTGGCAGTGGCAACACCCAGTCTTCACTACTGTGATCGCCAGGATTAAAAGCACTAAAATTATAGAAGACACTCTGGAAACGTAACAATTACCTCACAACACAACATCTCACAGCATACAATAGCAAAATGATATCAATCACATTTTCTCTAAGGCATAATTGAAAACACTGCAAAAGGCTTGAAAAGTGCTTAAAATGTGCCAGAAAACCATCCAAAAAACAGAAACTGTGAAAAACTTAAAAGCATGAAAAACGCTAAACAACACATTTTTTGTCTTGCACGTGAAACAAAATAATTTTTTTATTATTATTACTTGACAAATAGACACATTTGTTTATCAAGAAAAACACTTTTACTCCTTTTCTTCATACCGACAGTGTTGTGCATAATGTAGACAACCACAATAAATGGCAATATTCAAAATTAAAACTTTCCTCCTTTGGTCTCGATAAAAGAACGCATACACCAAGTGGTGTTCAGCCAGCGATGGTAGGCAAACTAAGATTACAAAATGTATAAATTATTCAAAAGACTTAATCAAAAGAAAACCCACTTGAAACAGGATGAAACACTGACTATAGCATCATACTAGCAAAGTTGCTTTGAATGTTTCCGTATTTCACTGGTCTCCGTCTGTCCTTCATTACCTAAACAGCACCTTATAAAAGCTGTCATTTCATCTACTAGAACTCATCTTTTTAACCCTCAGTGATTGTTGACAGAGAGCAAAACACAAGCCTTATATCACGTGCAATTGCAACCCATTGTGGTGATGCTAACAAACACAAGAGGCAACAGGCAAGTGCAGCAGAGTACAACAATTAATGATTCAATAAATTAAAAAAAGTAATTGAAGCACTTAACTCCACTAACACATTTTTATATTACGTTTGGAAGGAGCAGCCTTGCTAAATGTACAGTATACGGAGAGTGAAGTAGTTTTTAATCACATTCTAAATCAAAAGGGTACATCTTAACAAGCTGGATGGAAAATTCGGCATGCATTTTTTTTATTAAATACGATTTTAGTTTCACATTACAACTCTCAATCTCTCTACCTCAGTAATTCAAAAATATAACTATGGCATTTATTAAATTTTGCTATGAAACTCTTTATATTCGTTATCCATTTTTCTGTGAATTCTATTATGCTTTTGTTATTTTTCTTTATGCACAGAGAACAGTTATTTATTGTCAAAAACATACTTTAAGAAAGTTGATGCAGAAGCCTATGAAGGGGAAAATATTTCAATACAGAATCCAGCCTGTATAGAAATTTGTTTAATAAAGTCATAATCTACAATTACAACTAAATAAGGTTCTGTTATGATCTGGGCATGTAATGAAATGAGGAGCAATAAATAATCTTTATGGTGTGCAGAATCATTAATGCAGTCTTTTCAGTGCAACACAAAATTCTGTCAAAAACAAATGTGACATTTTCCAGAATCAGTTTGTGAGCATTCTGGAACCAACTAAAACAAGAACCGAGAGCTACAGATGCCTAAAAGCCTTTTCCATTATCTTTTTAGAAAAGACCAGACATACTTCACCCTGGACATGCTTCAGAGTGGTAGTCAGAAGGACCAGGGAGAAAGTCTGGCCCAGGAATTTCAGAGATGCAAGTGACGTGCCTGCTTATTTCAGTAATGTTTTGCCAAAAGAGTATAGAGGTGAAGTTAGAAAAGTTTGCTTATTCTTCTTTCAGCTGCTCCAGTTAGGGGTTGCCACAGCAGATCATCTTCTTCCATATCTTTCTGTCCTCTGCATCTTTTTCTGTTACACCCATCACCTGCATGTCCTCTCTCACCACATCCATAAACCTTCTCTTAGGCCTTCCTCTTTTCCTCTTTCTTGGCAGCTCTATCCTTAGCATCCTTCTCCCAATATACCCAGCATCTCTCCTCTGCACTTGTCCAAACCAACATAATCTCGCCTCTCTGACTTCGTCTCCTAACCATCCAACTTGAGCTGACCCTCTAATGTACTCATTTCTAATCTTATCCATCCTCGTCATACCCAGTGCAAATCTTAGCATCTTTAACTCTGCTACCTCCAGCTCTGTCTCCTGCTTTCTGGTCAGTGCCACCATCTCCAACCCATATAACATAGCTGGTCTCACTACCGTCCTGTAGACCTTCCCTTTCACTCTTGCCGATACCCATCTGTCACAAATTACTTCCGACACTGTTCTCCACCCATTCCACCCTGCCTGCACTCTTTTTCACCTTTCTTCCACAATCCCCATTACTCTATACTGTTGATCAAGTATTTAAACTCATCCACCTCATCCAATTCTCCCTGCATCCTCACCATTCCACTGACCTCCCTCTCATTTACACACATATATTCTGTCTTGTTCCTACTGACCTTCATTCCTCTCCTCTCTAGAGCATACAGTATCTCCATCTCTCCAGGGTCTCTTCAACTTGCTCCCTACTATCGCTACAGATCACAATGTCATCAGCAAACATCATAGTCCATGGGGACTCCTGTCTAATCTTGTGTGTCAACTGGCCCATCACCATTACAAATAAGAAAGGGCTCAGTGCCGATCCCTGATGTAATCCCACCTCCAGCTTGAATGCATCCGTCACTCCTACCGCAGACCTCGCCACGGTCACACTTCCCTCCTACATATCCTGTACAGCTCTTATGTACTTCTCGGTCACTCCTGACTTCCTCATACAATAGCTCCTCTCGAGGCACCCTGTCATATGCTTTCTCCAGGTCCACAAAGACACAATGCATCCTCAGAGCAAACATTGCATCTGTGGTGCTCTTTCTTGGCATGAACCCATGGTGCTGCTCACTAACAATCATCTTACTTCTTAACCTAGCTTCCACTACTCTTCCACTACTTCATGCTGTGGCTCATCAATTTTATTCCCCTGTAGTTACTGCAGTCCTGCACATCCCCCTTATTCTTAAATATCGGCACCAGTACACTTCTTCTCCACTCCTCAGGCATCCTCTCACTTTCCAAGATTCCATTAAACAATCTGGTTAAAAACTCCACTGCCATGCTTCCATAGGTATGTCATCTGACCAACGGCCTTTCCATTTTTCATGATCTTCACAGTGGTCCTAACTTCCTCCTTGCTAATCCTGATTCACTATCTCCACATCATCCAACCTCTTCTCTCTCTCTCTCTCGTTCTACTCATTCATCAGCCTCTCCAAGTACTCTTTCCACCTGCTCAACACTCTCCTCACTTGTGAGTACGTTTCCATCTTTATCCTTTATCACCCTAACCTGCAGCACATCTTTCCCAGCTCGGTCCCTCTGTCTAACCAATCGGTACAGGTCCTTTTCTCCCTCCTTATTGTCCAACCTCTCATACAACTCATCATACGCCTTTTCTTTAGCCTTCGCCACCTCTTTTCACCTTGCGCTTTATCTCTTGTCTACTTACTGCATATCTTGGACTATCCCACTTCTTTGCCATCCTCTTCCTCAGTATACTCTCCTGTATTTTCTCATTCCACCACCAGGTTTCCTTTTCCACCTTCCTCTTTCCAGATGTCACGCCAAGCACCCTTCTTGCTGTCACCCTTACTACATCTGCTGCAGTTGCCCAGCTGTCTGGTAATTCTTCACTGCCACCCAGTGCCTGTCTCACCTCCTCCCTAAACTCAACCTTGTAGTCTTCCTTTTTCAACTTCCACCATTGGATCCTTGGCTCTGCCCTCACTCTTCCTCTTCTTGATCTCCAATGTCATCCTACAGACCACCATCCTATGCTGCTTAACTACACTCTCCCCTGCCATCACTTTGCAGTCTTCAATCTCCTTCAGATTGACTCTTCTGCATAGGATGTAATCTACCTGTGGGCATCTTCCTCCACTCTTGTATGTAACCCTATGTTCCTCCCTCTTCTTAAAATATGTATTCACCACAGCCATGTCCATCCTTTTGGCAAAATCCACTATCCTCTGACCTTCTTCATTCCTCTCCTTGACACCATACCTACCCATCACCTCCTCATCTTCACTGTTCCCTTCACCAATATGCCCATTGAAATCCGCTCCAATCACCACTTTCTGTCCTTTGGGTACACTGTTCATCACTTCATCCAACTCACTCCAAAAATCTTCTTTCACCCATTGCACACGCAACTTGTGGAGCATATGAACTAACATTCATCATCACACCTCCAATTTCCAGCTTCATAATCATTACTATGCCTGACACTCCACCTCTAAAACACTCTTGACATACTGTTCCTTCAGAATAACTCCTCCTCCATTTCTCCTCCCATCCACACCATGATAAAACAATTTGAATCCACCTGGCCTTACTCCCCTTCCATTTAGTCTCTTGCGCACACACAATATATCAACCTTCCTTCTCTCCATCATACATATCTGCTAACTCTCTCCCCTTACCAGTCATACTGCCAACATTCAAAGTTCCTACCCTCAGTTCCACTCTGTACTTTCCTCCTCTCCTCCTGCCTCTGGACACCCCGATGCCAACCCGCCCCCACCCCGCACTTCTTCGGCTTCAGCCAACAGTAGTCCAATTTCCGCCAGCACCCTGTTGGCTAACAGTACTGGTGTTAACCCGGGGCTCAGCCGATCCGATATGGAAATTGTCCGCATATTGATTTGGCAAAATTTTACACTGGATGCCCTTCCTGATGCAATAACCCCCCCCTCCCCCCCCAATTTTTCCGGTCTTGGGACCAGCACAAAGAAACACTGGTTACTTTGCTTATGAATAAAACTCCATTACTGTTCTTGTTTTGTCTACACAGACCACCATGATGTAGTAGCTGTCAATTTAACTGTTCATAGTTCAAGCAGATGAAATATGAAGAATGCCAGCTACAAGAAAATGCAAGATTGTTGCTTTGAGTGACAGAACCAAAACAAAAAAAGCTTTCAGAAAGCATCTTATTTGGTTCTCAGACCTAGACTACCCTCCATGGACCAAAATACCTACTACCTGCAAGAGAGCAAATAAATAAATGAAACACTTCTGCATTTAATTTTTTTCTGCAGGTCCTTTTTATCATTCATTATCACCAGCCTTAATAATATGGGACAATGCTCAACCATTTGCTGTACTTTCTCACCATCCAAGAGATGTTCTTTTGTGAAAATACACAGTGAAGCTCTATGCCCAAAAAAGGCTGTTGATGTACAAGTGAGGAAAAATAAGCAAACAGCTGATATCCCATTGTATATCCATCCATCCATCCATCATCCAACCCACTATATCCTAACTACAGGGTCACGGGGGTCTGCTGGAGTCAATCCCAGCCAGCACAGGGCGCAAGGCAGGAAACAAACCCCAGGCAGGGTGCTAGCCCACTGCAGGGTGCGCACACACACACCAAGCACACACTAGGGACAATTTAGGATTGCCAATGCACCTAACCTGCATGTCTTTGGACTGTAGGAGGAAACCGGAGTACCCGGAGGAAACCCACACAGACACGGGGAGAACATGCAAACTGCACTCAGGCGGGACCCAGGAAGCGAACCCCGGTATCATAACTGCGAGGCAGCAGCGCTACCCACTGCGCTACCATGCCACCCCCATTGTATATCATAAAGGCTAATAAGCCACCACTATTTTGGAGCAGTTGCATAAAAATAAGAAAACGGGAAAGAGACCAAGGCTGTCCACCAGAAAATATTGGAAGTTATTTTGCAGAAACATGCTACAGTCTTTTCTATAGAGCAATGAAGAGAAATGAGGCAAGAGTGTCACTGAAGCCAATGCAGAAACTCAAGTTCGATCAGTCACAAACTGTTTTTTAGTATATGCGCTGCAGCCAAAAGCCAAGGCTGAATAAACCTCTCTCACCAATATTGAAGTGTTATGACTTGTACAATGGCTAGGCTACTCCAGTATTCCCAGAACTAAAGAAATGTGGGTGAGTGTGAATCTGTGGAGATTCTATCTCTTGAGCACTATCCAGTATCATTCATTGAGGATTTTTGAGTCATTGGAAGGATGGCATGTCTTCAGCACATTTAACATACCCTATGCCTACATTCAAATGAAGGCTGATTGAAATTCATTAAAGTTCCGTCTCCCCGCAGAAATGTGTGTTCTGCTATAATCACCTACTGTTTGGAGCTGCATCAATTCAAACAATATTTCAGAGGGTTTCTGTTGTTTACTTTAATGACCTGCTGCCAGACTTGGTTGCCTTTGCAACCTTAACCAAGTCACCACCCTTCTACCTCCCAACTGTATTTGAACAAGAAATGGACAGAGCAGAGTGGCATCAAGAACAGACTGGATTTGTCCAAGATATGATTCACACCACTTTTCCTCCTATATCACCAAAGATGTGCATGCTAGGTTAATTGGCACTTCAAAATTGGCACTGTGCATGTGTAGGTGGTGTTGGGTAATGTTCTTTTACATGACAGCTGATCACAACTGCAATAGTTTCAAACGAACATCCTTTATTTCAGCAGATCTGATGGAGCATCTGACATATGAACAACCTGGGTTCACAATGGCAAATGCCAACAAATATGGAATTGCATGACCTTAAGGCGAAAATAATTTTTCATAACATTGCTGTAAAATACACACAGCAATCAAAATAAACAATATTACAGCTCAACTTATACTTTGTTTTGTCTAGATAGAAAGTCACCAGAATATCTGGGTAGATTAAAAGTCATTGGCAAAATGTCTTATTAAGCAGGAAGGTATATAAATGTTACAATTAATGAAAGAGTTATATGATCTCATCATCTCCACAGTAGAAATGCTGGAAGTGAGGAGCACATTAAATCTTGGTTACTCAAAAAAATAACAGAAAATTTACCTTACAGTGTGTGCATTAGTTGGCCCTGCCATAAACCAAACAAGTTTAAGATTTCTGCTTTGCACCATATGTGGGCATGGTAGGCTGCAGTACCCTGTGACCCAGAACTGGACTGGGCAGGTTTTGGAATGATATTAGAATAAATTAGGCAGGGAGAGGGCAGACGGTTGGCTTAAGTCAGTAAGGACCAGGGCCTTTTGAGTACTAAGAGCGTTAAAATATTCAAATGTATCAGTGACATTTTTGGATTAAGAGCCAGTGTTGGGGGTTAAGAAGCTGCTTAAATAAAGTAAACTAACTTAAAAAAATAAATAAATAATAAATAATAACAATGCCTTCCCACCCCAGGCAACCACATTGTTTGCCTAAATGGGAGAGCCAGCCCTGTGACCTTGTAATTGACTTCACCAGTAAATGGGTAGGTAGGAAGCATGCCAGCATTCAAACATTGTCAGATGAAATATTCAGGAGGAGGTAACCAACAAAGCAGGCTGTTTAGAAGGGGTTAGAGATGTGAAGCACATTCCAACTCTGTGGTAAGGAAGCAGTCTCCATGATGGCTGCAACAGGTGGCACTTCTTTACAAGTGGCAGAAACTAGGAGGTAATTCTACACAAACCAAAGGGTGTACTCTGGGGCCAGAACACCAGAGCAAATTTTAAGGACAGAATTGGTTTGCTCCACAGCTGGGACACCAAAACTGTTTATAAGGGTAGTCGTGATGTGCTCTGGGGCCTTAAATCCTGGAGGTGTTGCTCCGTGACTAAAGGATCCAGGGCCTCATTCATAACGCTGTGCGTAGTATTCACACTGAAACATGGCATACAGACAAAAGAGGTGATGTGTGTACGCACAAAAAAAAAAAAAATCAGATGCATAAATATGTGCATACGTCAACTTCCACGTTCTTCTGCTCCATAAATCCCGCTCAGCGTGATAAGCAACGCACGTGCATGTGCCTGCCATCCCACCCAGTCTCATCCCAGAATTACGTCTCTTTGAACATGCATATCAATATAAATAGCACTTAAGTTCAGCATTCTGTGAAAAAACAAAGCCAAAAGCACAAGGGAAAATAGAAGAATTTCAGCGAATACCAAGTGGAGGCAAGGAAAAATTTACTATTTGTTGGTTTAAACAGTGATATAAACAAAAGGAAGTTGATTGAGTGACAGAGTGTCAGAGAAACTCAAAAGTTCAAGTTCACAAATTCGCACAGTGCCCGAAATAAAAAGGAACTTGTCAGATATCAAAGTCGCAGTGAAAAGGCGAGTTGTAGCCCACCGTCTGAGTGTCATATGGAAGCTTATTAGGGTGCGGAGAACATGGGGAAGCTTGAAATGTCAACTTTAATCTTGAAATTTCCACTTGAAATCATGTAGTTTATTTTGTCATTAAAGTTGAACGTTAAACTTCATCTTAAAATTATTTCATTTACTAGTTTCTCAAATCCCATCATAACTAAAGTAGCATGTTAAATGTTTTGTTTTATATGTGTTCTTCTATGTGCTCTGTGTGTGTGTGTGTGTGTGTGTGTGAATCACTAAGTCCTTCTTAAAAGGGCTTTCTCTTCCTCAGACAGGACACAGAATACATTACATTCATGATATCACAGCTCGCTGAACAATTTAAATACCAAGATGTATACTTGACATTTTCAGGATGATAGGAATTAAAGCATGCATTAAGCATAGGAACACGGTGGTGCAATGATAGTGACGAGCTGGCACCCCATCCAGAGATTGTTCCAGCCTCCCGCAAGATGCTTCCTGCATGATCCTCAATGAAATAATTTATTGCAGCACTATGGTCTCTTTCAAAACGTACTAACCCCCAATTCCTGTCCATGCTTTACTTTCACCAAATAACTAATTACCATACAAAAAGCTCTGTGATATATGTAAAGCCATCTGTAAGCTTAGAACGCAGATTCTTCAAAACTTAAGGAACATTGAAATATCTTTGTAGTACATGTTTAGTTATTCTGCCCATCCAGGGTCACGCCAGCCACAACAAGCATACAGCGCAAGGCAGGAACAATCCCTGAACTGGGCGCCAAGTAGTCGCTACCGCTGTACGGGTTTTAACATTTAAATCTGTATTGTTGTTAATAATTAAACGTGAATTTTATCTGTATAAATGTAATAAACATACTTTGCTGCATTTCATCTTAAAAATGATAGAGCTCCAAGAAGAGCACTTGGAAATCTAAATCTACTTAGAAGCCAGTCATCATCATATGTAAATATGCGCTTTATAAAGTGGCTCAGGTTGTGCAATATTATAACTATCACAAGTTTACAGTGAAGTAATTGTACTTAAGTACAAACAGTTCTACCAGGAGCACTTGGGCTGATGGAGTGCATTTAGAGCTCTTGGGATCAAATGGTTTCTGAACCATGAGGTCCCTACAGGAAAGGCTCTGAAGCATTTCAAATTAGACTGTGCACATGGCTGAGGCAGCGTGTGCTTGATGCTGTATACCGATAATTCTCTTTTCAATCAGCTGCTGTAGAGCTGTGATTCCACACTCAGATACAGTGGGATAAATACTCTTGAGTGGTGCAGTGAGAGTAATATGAAAAAAGATGATCCGCTGTGGCAATCCCTAACAGGAGCAGCTGAAAGAAGAAGGAGCAGTGAGAGTAACAACACTAAAGCAGCTATGGTATTTGGAATAGTTTGGCCATTCCGTGGACCATTATATTGTTACAGGTTAATTACAATCAGATGCCTTAAACTAATAATACACGGTTAAGTTCAGTGTATCTGATTATGCCGCGTTCAGGGATGTGAATCTAAAAAAAATAAAGGGAAACCACACAGGAACAGTAGTACTGCTGGGTACCGCCAGTTTGCAAAACCAAGCAGAGAACTTGCGTACGCCAGGGATTGAGCTGGTGTGAAAATGTGTGTGGCTTTACGCCAAGTTTAGTTTTTATACATAGAGATGTATACGCCAGTTTCCTTGTTCACAACATTTTTGTGCGTATACACCATTTATACATGAGGCCCCTGGATTGGTAACTCAAAAGGTTGCTGGTTTGAATCCTGGCAATGACAAAGGGAATGCTACTCCATTGGGCACTTGAGCAAGGCGGCTCAAATAGTGGACTCTTACTCTGAGTTTTAGGGTCAGAGCAGTTATGGAATGCTAAAAATAAATTCCTTATACAAGAAATTCTGAATAGCAAAAAAAAAGGATAATTATGGAGCTCATTAAGGAATAATTATTTGTTACTGTAATAGAAGATAGAAACTAGGTATAAAAATAGTTCTGTTTTTAATTTTCCTGTCTTGAATAAAAAGGGCATCAGCTCACCTGCTATAAATTTTGAGCTCAATGTTTGTCACTCTTTCCCATAATTCAGTGGCTTGTTGCAATATATTTCTTTCCTTCACCCCCTTTATTTTGCAAGCACAGTGCATTGCTGTTATGAGTGATTTTAGAAGGATCATTTATATGCATGCTATGAATCTGGCAATATCAGGAATAAAAATACTACAAAGTTGGAGTTATGCTCACTGAACTGGTCAGCATACACTTTACATTGAATTATATATGCAATTCAAGAAATGTCAGTGTTGTAATGTACATTATGTCTGCTTTATACAACTATAACAATTATTCAATATTGGTATTAAAGGGAGTAATTTGTGAAATTAGTGAGGGCCATTTATAGCTTCATTTAGGGAAGTAATCATGCTAGAACCAGCGTTACAAGGTCAAGACTTAGCGATTGTTTTAGTAGTGTGGTGGATGGCTGGCTAAATATTCCGGCCCTCACCCCCAGGCCGCCAGGTGGAGCTCTCCCGACAGCATGGAAGTTCCCCGAATTCCAGCAGGGCCTCATGGACTTTGTAGTTTGTATGCACAGCCCTGCTGGATACCATGGGGGCCACCAGGAGTCGCTGTAGGGAGGCTGTCGGACTGTTATGTGCCCTATAACCTGGAAGTACGTCCTGGTCACATGAACAGGGGAAGTGACGTACTTCCAGGTTGAAGAAAAGGACTTTTACCCTGACCTGGAAGTAATAAGGACTTGTGGACTGTTGGGCAGGAACACCTCCGGGTCAGGGAGTATAAAAGGACTCTGGGAAAGCCCCGACACTGAGCTGAGCTGGGAGGAAGGTTGGCTAAGTGTCTGGGAGCAGAGGAATTGTGATTATTGTAGTGTTTATTGATTATATGAGTAGTGTGGAGTGGAGGGTGCTTTGTGCACGTTATTATTATAAAATAAAGAAGTCTTGGACTTTTACCTGGTGTTTGGCGTGGTACCTGAGGGTTCAAGAGGTCAATAAGAGCCTCTACTGCTACACTGGCGTAGTCGGCAGGATTCTCTGGCCGTCGGTTGGCAAAGGACCTTAATTTAAAACAAATATTGTGTATGCAGAAAACCCTAAGAAAGTCCTACTTGAATGCACGGAGGTGGAAACACTACCCTCTACGGAGAGTGCTGCGACTGTGAGCCTTGCTAGACTTCGGACCGCGATGGGAAAGAAATCCGGCAAAAAGAATGGGAGTCACCCAAAGGAGCACACCCTAACGGACGCCGAGCGAATGTGGGCCTACCTGACGGGCAGTGAAGAAGACAGGGCGCTGATTAAAGCCAAGCAAGCCCGAGTGGCACAACAGCAGGAATACTGTCAAAAATCAGACACCCTGGACTGCCTAAAGGACCTTGGAACACACCACCAAAAGCCGGAGCTTTGTGCCGAGAAAACACCAGTTGCGCCAGACCTTTTTTTAGTTATTTTGCAGAGGCCTGCCGGCGCAAAGCGGACTGTGATTCGGACACCTACCTCATACCTAGGCAAGATGGCCACGAGTCGGAGAAGGCGAACCACTCTAGGAGTCTGCAGGGGAGCCTATTCGCTGAGAACAGCCACGTGATCTCGCGGGAAGGAGAAGGTCACTTTCGGTCCTTCGGTGAGGTCGTTTGTTCCCCGACGGTTCCAAGCTTCCTGAAAGGAAAGGGGGAGGCGAGCGAAGCAGCGCCGACATTACAGAAAGGTAAAGAGGAGCGGGAGGTGACTGAACGGTCCTCTGAGAAATTAAGAAAGGCGGATTGCAATCAGCCGATAGCAGCCACCCGATCCTCTACGGACTCCAAGTCCCAAGAGCCTTTGTGCGACCCAACTGAGCATGTGCCAGGAGCGGACGTGCTCATTGGCTCCCAGCCGGCAGGTAAGGAGAAGGTGGAAGCAAACCTACCTCCGGCCAAAGTAAATAACTTTGTGGACGTGCGGGCACTCGAAGAGGTAATTGAGCCCGTACACAGTTTATTACAGATGCTGCTGGGACAGAAAAGACAAGTAGAGGAGCTGGGAGCAACAGCCGAGGTGCCGCTGAGGAGAATGGAGGAGTACCTGTGGCGATTAGGCCGAAAAGCCCCGGTCCTGATTGATTCGGTGGTACAAGTAGGTCTAATTACTGCTACAGTAGTAAAAGGAAGTACGCCTAAGTTTCATTTAACATGCTCCTTTTAACCGAGTCACATATTTGGTTTTTCCTCTGCCTTTCTTTCATACTTGTGTGGTTTTTGTTTTTTCCATTTTTGATCTTAAATTCCCTGATTTTTTTATCATATCTTTTGTATACTTTTGCCATAATTGTGTAGTGATGAAATTCATAAAACCATGTTTTTGCTTCACAAGAGAACATGATAAGTGGTGCACAATCAATCAATCTTCTAAAACCCTAGCAGTAGCTTTTATCTTACATTATAGGTAAAAGTCTTTTTTACTTGATTACCACCACAATGCTCTACATAGGTGATTCCCAATGTGGGGCAATGAGAATTTAGGTACGTTAAACAATTTACAAAATGAAAAAATTCACTGTTAAAAGTGATAGAAAAAATTAACAGACATTTATATAAACAAAGGGTTCTTCACCATCCCTTCTATGATTTTACAACCGGCTTGGGTTTTTCTACTTAGAAAATAGTTTTAACCATCAAAATAAATTGTAACAATGATTATAAAATTTTGCAATAGCAAAAAAATATAAAATGATCAAAATAGTCCAGAAAAAGCTGTCATTAAAGTTTATATTTACGACTATCACATTTCTTATTATAGATTTTCAAAACTGTATTTGCTTTATTTTCATATTATTTTTTTTTTTTTAACAATTTTAGTGATTTCTTTGTCAGTATTTCAACTATCCTTTCCCTCTTTCATTTCCATTTTCTTTGGAAGCTTGTTTAGACCAAATTAATGACATTATGGACTTTCTCCATGTGAATAGGTAATAAGAATAAGGTACAGTATATGTTACACTGGGGGACATCATGATTGTAGGGAGGCCTAGGTGGGGCATGGCCCAAAAAAGGTTGAGAACTACTGCTCTACATGAAGGACACAAAACACCTCAGGTAAGGGGGACTAGCCAAGATTCAGATGAAAGAGTGCAGCAACTTAATAGGCAAATATTTTCCTGAATATGTAATATGTTGGTCCTGAGCCATAGTGGTGGTGTGTTCAATTTAAAATGGTATTTAACAAGTCAAATGCAGAAGAATCCCGATGGTTGGAGTGGTTTCTGTAATGGATTTAGAAGCACTTATGTCATTATTTTCATCAATAACATTGGGAGGAAAAAATGCCCACTGCATAAAAGATTTTTCCTAATACACCATGACACAAGATTACATTTTACAGACTTAATTATTCCAAGTTAGATTATAAAATAAATTCATGTGAGGAAAAACTGGTTTATATACCCAACTATAACTATATACAATCTGGCCCTGGTAACAAAGATAGTTTCACTTTAAATACATTAACAATTTTGTAAACCAGCTTGTTCACTTTACCATAACCATACCATAACTGGTTGGTGTTTGTGTGAGTCATTCATCTCATTGCCATTAACTGCTTCATGAAGTTGTTTGTCAGATTTAACATTAGTTACAATCAAATGAAACAATTAAGCAATTAGAGTCAAGTACATAATAGGTATTTAATGGCAAGTACATCTGATCCTACAAATATTTCAAAAAACAAAACAAAAAACAGAATTAAAAATACTAATTGATGCTAAAATGCACCCATCACCTCTGGAGCTGGCATCAATGGCTACGACCAAAATTATAGTCTAGAAGATGATTGAATGACTAAAAATTTACTAAAGAGTATACAAAGTCAGAAGTGCAGCGAACAGATATATTTACTTTTAAGTGATATTAATATCAAGTTTTTCTTTTCTTTTCTGGCTGTAATAAGTCACATCAAGTCAAAGTTTATTTATAGATAGATAGATAGATAGATAGATAGATAGATAGATAGATAGATAGATAGATAGATAGATACAGTGGTGTGAAAAACTATTTGCCCCCTTCCAGATTTCTTATTCTTTTGCATGTTTGTCACACAAAATGTTTCTGATCATCAAACACATTTAACCATTAGTCAAATATAACACAAGTAAACACAAAATGCAGTTTGTAAATGGTGGTTTTTATTATTTAGGGAGAAAAAAAAATCCAAACCTACATGGCCCTGTGTGAAAAAGTAATTGCCCCCTGAACCTAATAACTGGTTGGGCCACCCTTAGCAGCAATAACTGCAATCAAGCATTTGCGATAACTTGCAATGAGTCTATTACGGCGCTCTGGAGGAATTTTGGCCCACTCATCTTTGCAAAATTGTTGTAATTCAGCTTTATTTGAGGGTTTTCTAGCATGAACCGCCTTTTTAAGGTCATGCCATAGCATCTCAATTGGATTCAGGTCAGGACTTTGACTAGGCCACTCCAAAGTCTTCATTTTGTTTTTCTTCAGCCATTCAGAGGTGGATTTGCTGGTGTGTTTTGGGTCATTGTCCTGTTGCAGCACCCAAGACCGCTTCAGCTTGAGTTGACGAACAGATGGCCGGACATTCTCCTTCAGGATTTTTTGGTAGACAGTAGAATTCATGGTTCCATCTATCACAGCAAGCCTTCCAGGTCCTGAAGCAGCAAAACAACCCCAGACCATCACACTACCACCACCATATTTTACTGTTGGTATGATGTTCTTTTTCTGAAATGCTGTGTTCCTTTTACGCCAGATTTAACGGGACATTTGCCTTCCAAAAAGTTCAACTTTTGTCTCATCAGTCCACAAGGTATTTTCCCAAAAGTCTTGGCAATCATTGAGATGTTTCTTAGCAAAATTGAGACGAGCCCTAATGTTCTTTTTGCTTAACAGTGGTTTGCGTCTTGGAAATCTGCCATGCAGGCCGTTTTTGCCCAGTCTCTTTCTTATGGTGGAGTCGTGAACACTGACCTTAATTGAGGCAAGTGAGGCCTGCAGTTCTTTAGACGTTGTCCTGGGGTCTTTTGTGACCTCTCGGATGAGTCGTCTCTGCGCTCTTGGGGTAATTTTGGTCGGCCGGCCACTCCTGGGAAGGTTCACCACTGTTCCATGTTTTTGCCATTTGTGGATAATGGCTCTCACTGTGGTTCGCTGGAGTCCCCAAGCTTTAGAAATGGCTTTATAACCTTTACCAGACTGATCGATCTCAATTACTTCTGTTCTCATTTGTTCCTGAATTTCTTTGGATCTTGGCATGATGTCTAGCTTTTGAGGTGCTTTTGGTCTACTTCTCTGTGTCAGGCAGCTCTATTTAAGTGATTTCTTGATTGAAACAGGTGTGGCAGTAATCAGGCCTGGGGGTGGCTACGGAAATTGAACTCAGGTGTGATACACCACAGTTAGGTTATTTTTTAACAAGGGGGCAATTACTTTTTCACACAGGGCCATGTAGGTTTGGATTTTTTTTCTCCCTAAATAATAAAAACCATCATTTAAAAACTGCATTTTGTGTTTACTTGTGTTATATTTGACTAATGGTTAAATGTGTTTGATGATCAGAAACATTTTGTGTGACAAACATGCAAAAGAATAAGAAATCAGGAAGGGGGCAAATAGTTTTTCACACCACTGTAGATAGATAGATAGATAGGATACTTTATTAATCCCAATGGGAAATTCACATTCTTCAGCAGCAGCATACTGATACAATAAATAATATTAAAGAATGATAATAATGCAGGTGAAAAACAGACACTAACTTTGTATAATGTTAAATGTTAACATTTACCCCCCCGGGTGGAATTAAAGAGTCGCATAGCTTGGGGGAGAAACAATCTCCTCAATCTGTCTGTGGAGCAGGACAGTGACAGCAGTCTGTCGCTGAAGCTACTCTTCTGTCTGGAGATGATACTATTAAGTGGATTCTCTATAATTGATAGGAGCCTGCTGAGCGCCCTTCGCTCTGCCACAGATGTTAAACTCTCCAGCTCCATGCTAACAATAGAGCTTGCCTTCCTCACCAGTTTGTCCAGACGTGAGGCATCTTTCCTCTTAATGCTGCCTCCCCAGCACACCACCGCGTAGAAGAGGGCGCTCGCCACAACTGTCTGATAGAACATCTGCAGCATCTTATTGCAGATGTTGAAGGACGCCAGCCTTCTAAGGAAGTATAACCGGCTCTGTCCTTTCTTGCACAGCGCATCAGTATTGGCAGTCCAGTCTAATTTATCATCCAGCTGCACTCCCAGGTATTTATAGGTCTGCACCATCTGCACACAGTCACCTCTGATGATCACGGGGTCCATGAGGGGTCTGGGCCTCCTAAAATCCACCACCAGCTCTTTGGTTTTGCTGGTGTTCAGGTGTAGGTGGTTTGAGTCGCACCATTTAACAAAGTCATTGATTAGGTCCCTATACTCCTCCTCCAGCCCATTCCTGATGCAGCCCACGATAGCAGTGTCATCAGCAAACTTTTGCATATGGCAGGACTCCGAGTTGTATTGGAAGTCCGATGTATATAGGCTGAACAGGACCGGAGAAAGTACAGTCCCCTGTGGCGCTCCTGTGTTGCTGACCACAATGTCAGATATATTTATTTATTTTATTTATATATATTTATAGAGCACATTTAAGGCCACAGAAGTAGTTTCCAAAATGTTGTACATGAAATTCAAAGATTATTAAATAAGTTATAAAAAGAAACTTTAAACAGTAAAATAAAGCAATAAAAACAGTTGACAGATTGGACTGGATCTTATCTGAAATGGTAGGCTGTTCTAGAGCCAAGGAGCAGTCACCACCACAAAAGCTTCATCGCCCCATTTCTTTCATCTTGATTATGGTAAGGAAAGTAAATACTGCTTAGATGATCTCAGAGTTCAAGAATGAGGTCAGACAGATAAATATTTAAATGGTCTGGCCTTGGCTTAACAGTTTTCAGTAAAATTTAAAAATTCTAAGACTGATGGGAAGCCAATGGAGTGAAGCCAAAATAGGAGTTGCGCACACACTTACGTGACCACATTAAGAGCCTCACAGCAGATCTTGGACCAACTACAGGCAAGAGAGAAGCGTTTGACTGACACCAACGTACACTGAATTACAATATAGTCAAGACAGGATGAAAGAGCATTAACAACTTTTTCCAAATCAGCAACACAAAGAAACAGCTTTACTATGATTCTTGACTGTAAAAAACAGCATCCTACGATAGAGTTTCTGCTTATTCAGTTTAAGACTATTGTTGAGGTTAACACCTAACACTGCATGGGTCTTGCAGTGTTCCGCTAGAGGGCCTAGGTTACAGTTAGGCACACTGGATGGACTAAACAACACAATCTCAGTTTTACTTTGATTTAAGTTGAGAACATTTGATGACATCCAGCACTTTACATCATCCAGGCAAGCCCAAAAAAATAAAAAAAATCCCAGGGAGTTATTTCTAAGAGATAGATAAATTTGGGTGTCATCTGCAAAACAGTGGAAAGATACATTATGCTTATGGAAAACGGAGCCAAGAGGAAGCATGTATAATGAAAACAGAACTGACCCGAGTATAAAACCTTGTGGGATCCCATATTTTGGTTGAGTGTAAGAAGAGGATGATACTGATCAAATTAACTGAAAAAAATTCTTGTAGAAAAATATGAAGGATACCAATTTAGAGCAGCACCTCGAATGCCAATAATATTCTCTAAACAATATAGTAAAATGTTGATCAATAGCATCCAAAGCTGCAGTCAAATGTAAAGCACAAGTACAACAGGTGACCCAGAATCAACAGTTCAAAAAATATCATTAAAAAAAAAGACCAAGAAAAAAAAAAAAACCTGATGTTTATTGAAAAAATTCACATATGCAATTATCCTCTAGAAATGCTTGCAATTGATCAAGTACAATGTTTTCTAGGATCTTTGACATAAAAAGGTAGGTGAAATATTGGTCTAAAAATTTGACAGTACTGTCGAATCAAGGATTTTTTTTTTTTTTTTTTTGAGAGGACGCACTACAGCACATTTAAAATTCTCATAATAAAAGGCCCAGGAGTTTCCAACACCTCCTTTAACAACCGTATAGGAATTATATTGGGGGACAGGTTGTGGACTTAAGATGGCTGATCAACTGGGACAAAGCCAGATGACCGGAGCAAATTCATTTAAAAAAAAAAAAAACAGAAGAGCTATGGGAATTAGGATATTGGTAAACTAGTTCAGATTGTATTGATTTTGTACACAAAAATGTAAATACTTCACACATGGTAATTGAAAAAAACTGAGTATTGGAGGATTTAATGCAGCATGAGACATTAAATAGTACTTGGGGTTTATGATGATTTTTTGCTGTTAACTCAGAAATATTTTGAATCTTTAACTGCTCTCTGGTAATGGGACAGACTCTTTACATTTCAAAAGACACCTGGAGTTTGTATTTCTTCCACTTAAGTTCAACCCTCCTACAGACTGGTCTCAGAGCACAAGTGGTCATTTAACCAAGGCTCTAAGGCTGGAGATGAAAAATTAACAGGAATGACTGTAATAATTTAGTGCAAAAAGCATTAAAACCAGTAACTTCTTGCACTATTGAGGGTGAATGAATTTTCTAATGTGGGCGCAGCATCCCTAAATGCACTAGAAAATTGTGTGGCAGTTGAGAGTTTAATTATACAAGAACTGTGAGAAGTAATTCTATAAGTTGTATGACAAATATAAGACATATCCATTTAAACGGGCAGGTGGTCACAATGCCCAATGTGTGCACACAAACATGCATGGGAACCGTTAAGAGCTTGTGTATGATAAAAAAAAACACACCAACAAGATCTAGAAAGTTCTATATCACTGACTTATCAGGACAACAGCCATAAATTAGTCTCCAATAATAAGAAAAGTAAAAGCATTCTTTTCTGCAAGGACTGGCAAGAAGTCAGAACTCCATGGTAAAACCCGTGCTGTGTTTAGGGGGTCCTTAAACTATTTATATATATACTATTTATATTATATTATTATACAAGTACATTATATAGGATATATAGATGGGTTTGCAGGTATTTGGTAACCCTAAGGAGGACGCCGAAGGTTATAAAGGAAGACAAAGGAGAACGCGTCCTGTTCTATTCACGATACAGTGTTAACTGGGTGTTATAATGAAAATTTTAAAAAACAACTAATTTGACAGGTCACAAAACGAGTCATCAAAATTAAGTTCAAGTAAAAACTATGCAGTTTAATATTTTTCAGACGAGGCTACTTTATGCAGCAGTTCCACGCCTATGTTGTCGGAACGATGAACTCCAGACAAGAAATGTTCTTAAAATTGTACTCTGAGAAAACTTCCTCTGACAGAGTCAGACAGACAGTATTTCTCGGTTTTGTCCACTATGCGTTGATCAAGGAAAATGCTCTTTCAACTTTGGCACTGTGCCCAGGAATACAAAAGAAAAATTTGCATATATTTTAAGCAGCTCTGATTAACTGGCTTCATTTGCTCAACTTTGGAAGTATGAACACCACTGTTCATGAAGGAGACCGTCAAAAAACTTGTCATCTTTCTGTCCTGTGAATGATTTACGGTTGCAATACTGGTCAAACAACTGAACATCGTCTACAACAATACCCATCCATCCATCCCTTTTCCAACCCGCTGAATCCAAACACAGGGTCACAGGGACAACAACACCCCTTTCGCTCATATACTGTACCCATGGCAAGAGATCGAACGTACTCTTTCGCTTTAGAAAATCCAACGCAAGCATCGAAATTCATTGAAGGGTGTCAGCCGCTTTTCCAAGTAAGCAATGCATCGTTGGGTCTTGCATTCTTCATCTCGGCAGTCTTCATGCTGTTTTTTCAGAAGTTCTTTCACTTTCAGGAAAATAAAGTTTGTCTGCTAAGCAAAGTTTGCTTTGTCGACTGTAAGATGCTACAAAACTCCAAAGCCAATGTCTCGATGCATGCTCAATAATCCAGGTAAGGAAATTCTAGAAAGTGGATTCTGTTCATCTGGACATATTTTTTCCCCCGAGGGAGATACGTTACATCACTCATCCAAGTGACATCCATAGTCTCAATCCCCAAAGCCGATGTTTCTTCCCTTTCAATAGGTACAATTTTCGCCTGACATATTGACATCAACGAATGCAAAAACCACAACTACTGTATACTTCTGAAAAACTTCTCGAAAAAAATTCTTGATCAGTACTGGTGGCTAATTTATGCTCTGAAAGTATGCGTTCAGCATGGGGAATAAGTGCAATAGCCTTTCAGTTGCTGGAAACAGGAGGAGTAACGCGTAGTTGGGTTTTGTTTTCGATAAAAGGATTTATGTAACACTGCGGTGGGTTGGCACCCTGCCCAGGATTGGTTCCCTGCCTTGTGCCCTGTGTTGGCTGGGATTGGCTCCAGCAGACCCCCGTGACCCTGTGTTTGGATTCAGCGGGTTGGAAAATGGGGGGATGGATGGATGGATTTATGTAACAGAGATGATAGCGTGCGATTTCGGCCAATAACCCTGTCAAGTCAGTGATTGCCTAAAAAGGTGAACATGTCCGGCTTTTATCAATGCCTGCCGGACAGAGGACATGTCCTCCTTTTGCCGGACGTCTAGGAATCCTATGTAGCAAAAGTCCGGCATTTTAAACAAATGCTGATGCCCTTATAGTCATAACTTATTACAAAGAACAAGTAACTAGATACAACACAACTCGTCAAGACTTCTATGAATACAAATGAACTTCATAACATGAATTAAAACCCCACAAACACTAGTAAAATGAACACACACACAAACAGAAAAAAATCTATAAACAAACAGTGCGACAATTCAATTTAACAATAAATTGTGAAAAGAGTAAAGAAAAAACGTGACAAGCTCCCTTGAATCTAAAAACAAAACTTACAATTAGTTGAAACATCTTAACTCTTAGTATACACCTACACAGAATAAATACTTTAAAAAACCCATCCAAGTCGCTTTAATATAATAAAACCCTATACCATAAAAATAAACAGTTAAGGCACGGATTTCACTTCCTTACTGCGGACACCCCAGTTCGCCGTTTCTCTCCTCACACACCTGCCTTGCGACTGCTCCTGGACCAATTTATACAGGTAGCTGAATTAGTCTTTTAAAGAGACCCTCACCGTATTCACACACCACCTGCACTATTTATTTATTAATCCTACACCTAGATTCGAACAGCTGTAGTTCGATGCTTGAAAACACATCAAATGATACAGTCCGTGATGAAAATGTATTTTTTATAAACAGTAGCAATACCTTCACCACGGCCAGACAGCCTGGGAAAATTTAAAAAGTTCCCACCAGGAGGAACAAGTTCAGTAAATGGGCTTAACCGTTCTGCAGCCACATCTCCGTTAAAAATAAAAAATCCAAATTTCTCTGTGTGAAGAAATCCTTTACAGTAAAAGTCTTGTTTTCCATTTTAATTGGTGCTGAAGTGCACAGGCGTTGATCCGGTGTGGCAGCGGTGCCCAGCGGACGGAGATGTAACGAATTTACCCCTCTAGGGCGAAGACTGCAGCGCAGGTAACAGGTAGCGCTGGCGGGCCGATCGTGTTTGCCTGACACACAGTAGCTGGAGCTTCATCGAGCCGGATCTTAGAGGTAGAGATGACAGGAACGAATACTCTCCACTGGAATAAATGACAAAAAAAACACTAATTTCACAGCTGCGTCACACCGTTTAACCGTCTCCGTTTTGGATAAGATTTCTTCACGATAAAAACAGGGTGAACACGGAGACTAGCCAAAGAAATGAATAACAGAGGAGAATTATGAAAATGTCGGCTTCCAGTTATAATATTCGGGTTCAGAGGGGATTAAGGCGATCACAGAACAAAACAGAAGTTGTAGTATGGACTAACAAAAGCCTCAACACAACAAAAACAGGGAAGACAGATAGCAGCTGATAGCTTGTCACCCACACCGGCGCCATTACAAAGCTATCTGTTATTACAGATACATCTACTTGTAGGTTTATAAAATAAATAGGCAGTTTATAATGACAGTTCTTGTAAATTCAGATTTCTGTCTCTTCACAATATGTGCTATGATTATACACATACATATATATATATATATAATTAAAACCATTACAACTAAATGTATTTCATTTTTCAATAGAGTTTCATTCAGAAGTGAGTGCTCCTGTGTCCAATGCTCCTGGCATATCTGGTGGCAACTTATATTAAACTAAGCAGGTTATTATTGTGTTGATAAATAGATGAATATATACTTGTATAATTATTTGTCTAATTTATGTTGTTATATTTACATTTTCAGCAAAGTAGCACGGTGGGTAGCGATGCTGTTTCACAGTTTTTGGTCAGAATTCTGTCCGAGTTGCTACCCGTGTAAGCATTTTTTCCAGTTCTTTGGTTTTCCTCAAGGACTTCACAAAGATGTGTGTATGCATGAGTGTGCTGCAAGAAAATATGGTTCCTGTGTTGCACCCAATTTTTATGCGATAGGCTCTATCTCTCTGCAACCATCAGATGGATTGAGTAATTTCAGAAATGGATGGATGGATGGATCACACCAGCATTTTAAGCATAGGTGCTGTCATGATAAGCACACATATGAAAGTAATTTTCTGGTATTACAGAGTCTGTGCACAGCAGCGGTAACATTAAAAAAAAAAACAAACAATTTGACAGTCCTTAACAACAGAAGCTTAAAACCAGAGATGTAACAATCCAATTTGCACATTTGTAAATAAATGGGAGTGCCGCTGTGACAAAAAAGTAATGCCCAACATACTTGAATAGTAACATGATATTTAAAAAAAAAAACACAAAGAAAGAGTTTCAACAAAGTGGACTCAAGCATTCCAAACAAAATAAGAAGTGTTGCTTTTAAGCAGAAAGTGGCCAATGTGATACTATGTGCCAAGTTGAAATATCAACAGTCAAACAATACACAATGAAAAAGTATATAGAAATGACAGGGAATGCACTTTATTCAACTGTAAAACTGACAATTGTTAGTTGTGTCATTTTAAAACAATAATGTTCTAATGTCCATTTACATAAGTAGTTGTTATAACCTTTGCAACGCTACAGGGTTTTTACTTTAACTTAAAAATAAGAAAGGCAAGTAAGACATAAACTGCGAAAATACTTGGAACCATACTGCACATTAATAATAAAGATAGTTTCATCATTTTAAAAAATAACAAGTAAGCATTTTTTATTTGTCTTGAAAAACAGAAAAAGTTATTAAGAGAGTAGCTAGTTGATTTTACCCTTATTCACTCCTTAAACTTTTGATGATGTTCTTTTTACAGACAACTACAGTTAACAAGCACATTCTAATGTTCTGTTAATGCTTGCAGAATCTGTAATAATCTAGTTTTAAAGCTAAAGTGAAAGGAAGCATATAGAATATGTGACAGCCCTGTTACTTCATAACTGTTTTAACCTGTGAGGTCTGATGGTGATCCTGCTTTCCCCTTTAACAGTCTTTTATTGTGTAGGCCTTAATAGAATGTCTAAAATCTCTGTGATCAGGTATTTTAGCATTTCCTCTTCCCTCCCTTTCTACATATGTAACCTCAGGCAATTAGACAGAGTAAAGAAACAGTCAGGAATTAACTTACATACATTTAATTATGCATTATTGACAAAATGACCAAAAATATTAAGGAAGCAGAATGCTATTTGAATATTGGCAAAGCAAACCCTTACAGCCTAAGTAGCAATGCATCCTGCGTCCATACAAGACTCTTGGCTTATCTTCAGTCTACCTTGCTTTGCTAACACATGGCCCTTGAATGGAGTATTAAACCAGACCATATGCCTGTCTCAGTATGGTTGCCAAGATAGAGTTGTCTTCATCATGGTCTTCTCTCCATGGCCAGATGGTGAGAGAGAGAGAGGTAATGGCAAGATGTCCAACTTTATACCATTCTTACCACAAAACACAAACCAACGGGGAATAATAGTACAGGATGGCATCCGATTCATAACCAATCATAAACAGCCATACATTAGACCAACAGAATTCATTTTTCTGTCCCTTCCTGACCAGTTACCAAGAAAAATGGTCATATACAACTCATCCCCTAGTTTCATTGTTTAGTCATTTTTTGGCCTTCCTGCAGTGGATGGCTTATAGTATCATGTAAGTCCAGACACAGTCACCCTTTCCAAGATGGTCTGATAAAGACTTTTTGGTTGGTTAGGTAATCATCAAAGAAGTAAAACATGCCTCCTGAAACACTACCTAATGTTACATTTGCTTTGACTATCTTACAAATAAAGACATACAGTACAAGTATTTGTCAACTTATATGCTAGAAATTACTCCACGACAACAACAATATCAATTTATAATGAAAATTTCCTAGCTTATATATGCACATGAATTCCAGAAGATTAAAAGAAACCTTCATTTTTAGATGCGTTTTAAATTTCTGTGCAGATGTAATTTGGAGAAGAGAGATGCATTATTTGCTGTACATTTTATTCTGTTTGCCTTATTTAAGTTCTCTGTGCTAGGCTAGTGTCTTGTATCATATGCAAATGTCTTCTCCATGAGGTAATGAAGCTCTTAACTAGATAGCATTTTTGATGTAGTGTTTACCAATTCTTATTTATATTCTGTTCATAGTATGGCTAAAAATTAATGAATGCATAAGTAATTCTGTATGTATTTTGTATTATAACTATTTTTATCCTTCTTGCTGTGGCAGTTTTATTATTATTCAAACTATTTAAACATATTTTTTTAATCATGAAAAACTTTTAATAACAAAATATCTTTTAATGGTACTGTTTTGATTGGTTCCTTATACGTTTCTGTATACTTAAAAACACACATTTCTATCTATAAATATGCCTGCTCTTACTTTTATCTTGGTATGATAGATAGATAGATAGATAGATAGATAGATAGATAGATAGATAGATAGATAGATAGATAGATAGATAGATAGATAGATAGATAGATAGATAGATAGATAGATAGATAGATAGATAGATAGATAGATAGATAGATAGATAGATAGATACTTTATTAATCCCAAAGGGAAATTCACATACTCCAGCAGCAGCATACTGATACAAAAAACAATATTAAATTAAAGATTGATAACAATGCAGGTAAAAACAGACAATAACTTTGAATAATGTTAACGTTTACCCCCCCGGGTGGAATTGAAGAGTCGCATAGTGTGGGGGAGGAACGATCTCCTCAGTCTGTCAGTGGAGCAGGACAGTGACAGCAGTCTGTTGCTGAAGCTGCTCTTCTATCTGGAGATGACACTGTTTAGTGGATGCAGTGGATTCTCCATAATTGATAGGAGCCTGCTGAGTGCCCGTCGCTCTGCCACAGATGTCAAACTGTCCAGCTCCATGTCTACAATAGAGCCTGCCTTCCTCACCAGTTTATCCAGGCGTGAGGCGTCTTTCTTCTTTATGCTGCCTCCCCAGCACACCACTGCGTAGAAGAGGGCATTCGCCACAACCGTCTAATAGAACATCTGCAGCATCTTATTGCAGATGTTGAAGGACGCCAGTCTTCTAAGGAAGTATAGCCGGCTCTGTCCTCTCTTGCACAGAGAATCAGTATTGGCAGTCCAGTCCAATTTATCATCCAAATTGGTATGAGAGCTACTTTAGCTTTTGACTGTTGTTAAGGTGCATTGTGTGTGCTACAGTAGCCTTCTTTAGCCTACCGTACACAATATTCAATCTATAAATGTCACTAGGTATTATAACATTAAAAGATATCTATATTGATCCTTTGAACTATTATGCTCTAAAATTAATCTCTGAGCACAACACACTTTTTCTTCTAAACACATCAGGACTTTAATCAAAAGCAACCTCCCTAACCTCTGTAATCTTTCATCTTTGGTATATTTACTCCTGGGTTGATACTAGCTAGTTAGGATGAAGATGCAGACAACACCTCAAAAGTACAGTAAACCAAAAAGTTTTATGGAATTTATTTAGTGATGATCTTAAGAAACAATGAGAAAGGGATATTTCAATTAAAATTTCAACAAAAGAATGATATTCTGCATTCCATATATTACATTCTAGTTCAACATTCATAATATTAAATGTAAACCCATGAAAAGCTGCTAGACCAGACAACTAGCCTGGATGAGTGCTCAGGGAAACTGCATACCAGCTGACAGATATATTTAAAGACATCTTCATCATTTCAGTGAGGCAGCCAATTGTTCCAAAATGCTTCAAAACCGTTACCATCATACCTGTTCTGAAGAAGTCTTCTGTCTCTTGTGTCAATGACTATCACACTATAGCACTCACATCATTCAAGTGCTTCAGGAGAATAGTGTTGGACCACCTGAAAGATGAACTTCACACATCACATGACCCTCTCCAATTTACCCAAACCGTTCCACTGAAGATGCCATTTTATCTGTTTTTCATCTGTCCCTGTCCCACATGGACATAATAGACACTTATGCTAGCATGCTGTAAGTAGACTTCAGTTCAGAATTTAATACTATCATCCCTGAGAAGCTCACAGGGAAGATGAGTCTGCCAAGCTACAAGACCCTCCTATGCAACTGGAACCTAGACTTCCTGATAGAGAGATCCTAGAGAGTCTATGTTGGTGTAAGTGCAACAATCAGTCTCTTAATTTGGACAAATGAAGGAGATGATTATTGACTTCCATGCTCCATTGCATATTGAGGACTCTGTAGTAGAATTGGTCAAGAGTGTAAAATTCTTTGGTGTGCACCTAATAGCTGATCTTACTTGATAAACTGACCCCATCTCCATAACCAAGAAAGCACAGCAGCATCTCTACTTCCTTCAGCAGCTGAGAAATGCAAGACGATCTCCACCCTTTCTCCCCACATTCTACATGGTTACCATCAATGATGTCCTGATCAGCTGCATCACCAACTCGTTAGGGAACTGCACTGACTTTGACTACAAGTTCTTACAATGGATAGTGTACACGGGAGAAAAAAGATCATTGGGATCTCTCTGCCCCCCTTTAAAGACATCTTTATAAAGTGTTGCATCCAAAAGAGCCAATAGCATTGTGAAGGACTGCTCCCACTTCTCCCACAGTCTCTTTGCCTCACTTTCATCTATATATGTAGCATCTGAAGCAGTTTTGCCAGATTCTACTACAGCTTCCACCCTTCGGCTGTCTGGACTCTGAACTCTGAGCTGCCCTCCTGCCCTCAGATCTGTTGCTGGTAGTTTATTTACATGAAGTACATTTTTTACTTTTTCTACTATTGTTTTTTTTATTATTAGTTGTTGTCATCATTTATTTATTTTTACTGTGTATTTCAATTTATACTGCGGTGGGTTGGCACCCTGCCCGGGATTGGTTCCTGCCTTGTGCCCTGTGTTGGCTGGGATTGGCTCCAGCAGACCCCCGTGACCCTGTGTTCAGATTCAGCGAGTTGGAAAATGGATGGATGGATGGATTTCAATTTATAACTCTCTATTAATTTACCTGTTATGTATTTATTTATCTATCTATTATAGTGTAGTACAGTTTGTTACTTGTCTCACATGTGTTCTGTGTCTATGTATATGTTACACTGCAGTGCTGGGGAGCAATATTTCATGCCACTCTGTGCTGCAATACTATGAATGGATGGTATGACAATAAAGCCATTTGACTTGAGCTGAATATGTCCCAGGCATGCCATAATTCAATTAAAAATTTTTTGTCCTTCTCATATATCTCATCTAAAATTGTCTAAAATGTACCCAGGGCAAGATCTAACCTGTGAGAAATATTATCAAGGGCACATAATTTAGGAATGTTCCACATTCAAATAATTTTGGGCAAAATTGTTTAATATCTCTCATTTTACACTGTATGATATTAAAAGCACTCCTAATGCTTCAACAACAATGTTTTTTTTTTGTTTGTTTTTTGATTTGACATATATTGTTAATCCCCAAGGGGATATTTGAAGTAATATCTACATTTAGAGATGTTTCAAAATGCATATTAGGATTTTTTAAAATTAATTGTAGATATCTGAAAATACATCTATTTCAAGATTTTTTTTTAAATATCTCAAACAGATTTCTACTTAAGTTTCTGAAATCTACAGTACTACAATCTACAATACACATTTGTTGAGTGTTAGATAGAACTGTATGTACTGTAAAGCAATATATATGCCACCTAAGCTGTATTTTGTAGTATGAACTCTATAAGTATCCAACAGCACCACTCCAGTAAAAATAGAGATATCTTTCTGGAAAGTGACTCAAGTGAATGTAAAAACTACTCAAGTAGACACTTTAAAGTGTTTGCTATTAAGTGTACCTGAGTATCAAAAGTGCAAGTGAATCTAGGATGTCAACTTGTTTTTATACAATATAGTCAAAAAGAGTTCTTACAAGATTAAAATAATAACACACTACCTTCTTTTTGCACGTGAGTCATATTACAATCACTAAAGCATGGGCTAAATAATTGCAACTTAAGACAGTGAGATTCAGGGTGAGTGGACATCTTAATGATTATATCTTAGTTTAGTGCTGTGGGTACTAATAGAAGAGGCACGTAAGACCTCCTTGCTTTAAGAAGGAACTAATTAATTCTTGTGCACTCTTTTGTAAAGTGTGAAAGTTTCATTATGTGAACACTCAAATACATTAGTATGTCATATTTGATGTCATTAGTCATCAAAATGAACCCTAATAATAACCCTTCATTTAATAATGTTTAATAAAGAGCTTTACCTAGACTTTATCACTTCTAGTTTCACATATAATAGAATGGCCTTTCTTGGGCTTTTCCAACTTATTCATGATCTGTTTTAGAGCAGTGATGCCCAAGATAATGTGAGAAGACGTGTGAGCAACACGTGTGATAAGGAGAGTGAATGCATGAGTACTCCTCACTGCAGCCTATGGATCAGCCACAGCAGGCTGCCATGAGAGCAGTGTTTGAATTCATTAGCATTAGATGTGGAAAAAACTGAGACAGGTAATGTGTGTCAGCAATGTCCAGTCTTGGCCCTCACTAGGGTTTGCAGCAAAGTGTAGTTGGAATTATGGGGTGCAAGGCAATGTGTAAATGAGCAGGTGTTAATGACACACTTTTGAAAATTGTGCCAGGTTCTTTGCATATGCATATTTTCCTAAAGCAGAGGAAGCCTTTATTTTAGATAATCGACAGAGTAAGACATGGTGTGTTTAAATAGTCATTTTGTTTTCTGGATTAATATTGCAATAATGATTGTGTCTACAGTTGCAAATTATATCAGAGTAAAAGTAGCCATTTGCTTTTGAAAATGCAGTAAAAGTGAAAGCAGAAAAAATGTTATACTTAAAGTAGAAATACTCTCAAAACATACTCAGTACGTTAACAAAGTATTTTGAAGTTTTCATTGCCATACAGCATAACATATGCAACATGTTATAAGGCAATTACTGACTATCCTTACCTTTTAATCAATTCTGTTTAAACTGCAGTCAAAGACTGACAAAATAAGGAAAAAGAGTAATCTTTAAAGTTTAAGCTGCTTCCTTAATTTCAGATCATATTGTATGTTTGTACAGAATGGCACAATGTCCTGGATTTTAGTTATATAGCTAATTGTTCTCTGTGTGGAGTTTTCACATTCCTCCATGTTTACAAGGGTTTTGCTAACTTATTCTGATTCTCCTCCCACATCCACATCCACCAGATATGCCTGTTAGGTTAATTGGCAACTCTAAATTGGCCCTTGTGTGGATGTGTGTGAGTACAATCCCTCATTAGCATTCATGTAGAATAAAGAGAGAAAAGTTAAAGAAAAAAAAAACTGGAACAAGTTATCTGGAGATAATAGGCTGAAAAATAAATTCAATGTGCAAAACTGCACAAGACTGTGCTCTACCTGCAAACTAAACCCATGTAATAATCATTTAAAATATTACACATTTATCACAGAAGAGAAAAAAGTAAAACCCAAATTACATGTCTCACATAAACTGTTGTTAAGAAGTCCTTCAATCTTTCACTAACATAAGCACTACTGTAAGCAGCCCTGCTAGACAAGATGTATTGTCAATGGTTTATCAGATGGACAGACAAGTAGTGCCTTTGCAAAGCTTAGTTACCACTTCAGCTTTCACATAAAAAGCACTAAGAATATCCTTAATACAATCAGTGAGATTGTAGAACATTATACTGTAACATTTTACAAAGTACAGAATATAAACGTTATAGTATCACCACAAATAAAAAGGCTCTGTTGATTTTGCTTAACCAGATGAACTGCTTACTGTGTTTTTATTTCTCCTGCATATAGTAAGCAGAATTTTGTCTGACTCTTCCTCTCCAAGATTTATATGCCTGTGTAAAACAGGTTACCCATTTGTGTGTGTTTTTCAATCTACATTTATGATTCTAAAACTGTTCTGCTAAAGAATTCTCTCCTGTTTCTCATATACAATTACCTTAAGTGCTATTTCCAAATTAAGAGTACTTTATGAGTGTAAGAGGCATTTGTTAGTTAGTTAGGTTATGTTAAAATGTTTGCCTATATATTAGTGCTTAGTCTATGGGACGTTCTTTTTTAACCCGTACAAGCTAAATTGAAAATGGAATATTCTAATTATTTCTTATCATTCTTGCTACAGACTAGTTCAGTTTATGATCTGCATTGCAGTTGGTAAGGCATAGAGAGTAAACAGTTTCAAACCGTACGTACAGAACAAACTGAATGTATTAAGTGAAGCCTATGTAAGTTTTCCATTGAGAAATAACACAAGTTTTAAGCACTGAAAGTAACTGACGTTTAACACAAGAAAGCTAAGATTGTAGAAGTAAACTTTCTTTCCTTTTTGCCCTTTATTCTGCGTGTGTAATAACATTTTTCTGAATTTTTGTGATTTGTTCCTTTTTAAATTTTCTTTTCTTTTTTCATTGAGTTTAAAAGCAAATAACATTCCATACAATCAAGTCAAACATAAAAACAAAAATGAACCACCCTCCCAAAATAAAAAAGAATAGAGCAACAAAGCAAATCTTTAAAAGCAGCAAGGAAGGAAGAGTAATCTTTTCCCTGATATAGAAGCTTATTCTAAAATGTTATCGATTAGATCATGCCACATTTTAAAAACAATTTTGAACAGATCCGCTAAGTGAGAATTTGATTTCTTCAGATTTCAAATAGAATAGGACATCAGTTACTTTTAAGTCAGTTACCCACTGACTTAAAAATGTTGTGGTGGGATTCCTCCAGTTGAACAAGATACATCTAGGTATGTGCAGGTAGTGAGGTAAAGGCAATTATGATTTGTTTGTCCTTCTACACTTTAAACTCATATGGGAGTCCACCAAACGCAGTTGTTAATGGGTTAGGAATGATTGTGACACCAAGGCTGTCTGATAAGCCTTCAAAGATTTTTGTCCAAAATGTTGTTAATTTGGTGCTTGCATTAAACATGTGGCCCAGTGAGGCTGGAGCTAGATTGCAATGTTCACAGGTTGAATCTTGCTCTGGAAACAGTTTGAATAATTTCGAATGAGATTAATGTGCTCAGTAGAAGATTTTAAGTTGAATGATTGAGTGCTTTGCATATATGAAGCAAGAGTGTATTCTGTGCATGGCTTCCTTCCACTCCTTTTCTGAAATAGTAAGTGAAAGATCTTTTCTCCATAGTACTCTGGGGTCTTTGAAAGAAAGGGACTTTAAAATGTTTTTATAATTTGTAGAGATACCATCTGAGTCTTGAAGACTGATCAATATTTCTAATGAAATAGAAATAGGTGGAAGGCGGGGAAAACTAGGCATGCTCCTTTAGCAAAGTTTCTAGCTTGACAGCAATTTAAAAAATGTGTTGATGAGAAGTTAAATTTGATGCTTAATTGCTCATAGGATGCAAAGACATTATCTATTGTAACGTAAGGTGCTTGATCAACAGCACTTTCATGCAGCGCCTCCTGGCGGCCACTCCTGATCCCAACAGGTCTGTGGAGAACTCCATCTCCCATGGAGCCCTGCAGGAAGCTGAGGCACCTCTCCAACCCAGGGGGGCTGCCATCTAGCATCCAGGGGGAGGTATTGCACAGACCCTGGTTGCTCCCCCTGAACATATAGTGCAGGGGTGTCCCGGCCATCCGCCACACTATGTATAAGTCTCTAAATGTTTTAATCCCACATATTTTCCAAACATTAAATACTGTGTATGTTTGAGAAGGTGGAAAAAAGTGCTTGTCGTGTAGAGGTACAACAGATAAGAGCTTTTCTGTCTAAAAGTGTTTCCTACATTGGCTCCATATTCTGAATATGGAATGAAGGGCAATTGGAATATTAGTGTATTGACGATAGTTTGTACTTATTGGAGCACAGAGCAGGGAATATAAAGAAGTAATGCAAGATTTTAATTCTATTGCAGACCAGGCTTGTGTATATTCAGCAATCTGTGTCAATATCCAGGTTTTTATGGCCTGTATATTTGCTGCCCAGTAATAAATGTGAAAGTTAGGTAATGCCATGTCCCCTTCAGCTTTAGGTTGTTGTAGAATCGCCCTTTGGATGTTTGAATGTTTCGAAGTCCAAATAAATGAGGTTATGATTGAATCTAATTTCTTAAAAGCAGATTTGTTAATGATTATGGGGATGCTTTGAAATAGAAAAAGAGGCTTGGGAAGGATGTTCTTCTTAACAGCGCTGATTCTCCTCCTTAATGTGAGATGAACAGTAAACCATCTAATCATGTCTTTTTTAATTTTTTCCATGCGGACATCAAAATTTTATTGAAAAATAACTTTATATTTACTTGTAATATTTACCCCTAGATATTTAAACTGATCTGCTAAGATAAATGGGAAGGTGTCCAATTGAATATTGGGTGGTAAAGAATTCACTGGAAAGAGCACACTTTTGTTCAAACTGATTTTGAGTCCAGATATCTTTCGAAAATCTGTTAGTGCTTTTAGGATTGTTGGCACGGAATTTTCTGGGTCAGATATATATAGTACCATGTAATCTGCATATATTGATATTTTCTGTTTCTGTCCTTTTCTGAAAATCCCATTTATCTCTGATGCATTTTGAAAGTATACAGCCAATGGCTCAATGGCAATTGCAAAGAGCAATGGTGATAGGGCACATTCTTGTTGAGCACCACGTTCTAGTTTGAAGTAGTCTGAAATGATGTTGTTATTACAAACTGAAACTGAGGTTTCTGGACTAGTATGGAGTAGTTTGATCCATGCATATATGTTTTGGGCCGAATACAAATTTGTGTGAAATGGTGAATAGATAGTTCCATTCAACCATATCAAATGTTTTTTTCTGCATTCAAAGATAGCAAGATCTCTGGGGTGTTAGATTTAATGGGTGAATATGTTATATTAAGCAGACGTCAAAGATTAGAAGTTAAGTGCCTGCCTTCAATAAATCTAGTTTGGTCTCATGATATTACAGAAGGAAGCACTTTCTCAATTCTTCTGTCTAGAACTTTGGAGAGTATCTTAACATCATTATTCAGGAGTGAGATTGGTCTGTATGATGCACATTGTAGTAAGTCTTTGTTTTTGTTAGGAAAGATGGTTTTTAAATTTTCACTAAACTTTTAAAACAAACTTTATTGGACTGAGTAATTTATTTTGTAAGGCATTTGACTCATGCTGGATCCTACCTTGCCAACTCAGTAGCTGCTCGATTTTGGGAACCTGGTAAAGAAACAGCTACAATGAGTGTGCCCTATAATGGACTGTTGTCTGCCTTTGCTTTAAACTCTAAATGATAGCAAATGCTTTCAGAATTATTATAAATCTTATTTAATAATTCCATAGATTTACAGTATATTACTGAAGAATCAAGATGCATCTCTTAGTTTGACATGTCAAATGAATAAATGAATGAATGAATGTTGTGATTTTTTTCTGGTTGTTTTCTATTTGGAGCAATGAATTACAGTATACAATTAATGTGCATATAATTTTCACATAAAAAGCTAATCCTTAACTGCTTTTTGTCTGGACTGAATAGCAAATCAACAACAACATCACTTTTGCCCTGAAACACCAACTAGAAATTAATGTTGGCGGGTGAGACAATAAACGTTGTAACTCAGAAAATTCCCATAGCGCACATCGGTTCTCAAACTGTGGGGCGCACCCAAGTAACAAAAAAGAGGGCGCGAATGTTGCCATATGTGGTGTAACTTCACTATTCATAAGAAAATGTTAAACTTGTAATGGTGTATCGGCAGGAAAAAATATAGGAATAAATTTTATTAGGGTTTCAAAAAAACATTAGGGGGGTGCGATTAAAACTGTTATGAAAACTCAGGTCGCAAATACTTAAAGGTTGAGAAACCCTGCCATAGCGCATGAATGTACCTAATCAGTAGGGAAATTTTTCAACCAAAAAACAGAATGATTTGTTCCACAAAAATTCAATATTGATGCCTAACATCACAACATTAACTATCATTATATTACTGAATTTCTAATGCTAGTGAACACTATTTCTTCGGCAATTCATTCCCCCACATCCAATATGTACTATACCTTTACCATTCCCTTTTATTTATCACAGCCAAGGGTATGCTTCAGAATTCTGACAAACATTTCTAGAAGGTGACCCAAAGTCTGGCCATCCTTTAATGGCAGAAGGGAATTTCACTACTATGGAGTGAATTAAAAAGGAGAATTATGAAGGAGAAACCTGATGCCAAAAACAAAGTGCAGGGCTTCTTCAATAAATTAGTCAATAAACGTTCAATGAAATGGTGTTCTTGTGGAGGTTAAAGCAACAATAAATAATCCCATAAACAGTTAAAATCCACAGGTTAAAACACAGTCACAACCTGAACGTAAAACCCAATATGACCCTTGGTGCATCAAACCGACGGCTCCTCTGCTCACTCTTTAAGGTCTCCTCAGCAAGGGGAGATGTCCACCAGCAGCGCAGTCATCCTTCAGTCTAGCTCAAGTTCCTGCCATCATCCCTAGGAATTTAGTGAGTAAACCCATAAGCCCTGATCCCTTCTCCTGCTGTCATCCATTGGCATTCAATGATATTTACTCAGAGTGCCCCGGTTCTTTGGTCACTTTGCTGGAGTGACCTTACTCTGTGAGCGCCATCTGTTTACTTCATCCTTGGCTACTTGTTTTCTTCCTCACTACAGCACCCATTCTGCCATTATCCTGCCTCTTCTTTCTTTTTTTTCTTTAACTGCTGGTCTTTCTTTCTTTCTTTCTTTCTTTCTTTCTTTCTTTCTTTCTTTCTTTCTTTCTTTCTTTCTTTCTTTCTTTCTTTCTTTACTTTCCCTCCTACCTATCCTCCTGTGGCACTTTTATGGAACTTTGGATGGATGGATTAATGGATAGATAATGTTCTCGCTCTAATCATGTGGATTTTCTTTGGTTTCCACGTCTTAAAAATATACAGTACAAGTCAAGTGAGTGGCCCTAAATGGAGTGAGTGTGGGTGGCTAAGTGAATAGGCCCCACAATGGATGGGCCCAACATGTAGAATTTGTTCTTGTCTTGTTCCTTATGTGACTGGGATAGTTTTTTGCACCCCATAAATCTTTTTTGAAATAAGTGAGTCCAGAAAATGGAAGAATGAAGGATACAATATATGGGCAGCCTAGTGGACCAGTCATTAGTACTGCTGTCTTATGAATTAAACATCCTGAGCTTGAAACCCTTGTCTGTTTATTGTCTGAGTGGAATTTAAATGTTCTTCCCATATTGGTGCGGGTAAGCAAGTACAATAGACCTGTGTACCAGTCAGAAATGTTCTAGCCCTGCACCGATAGGTGACAGACCCCCCGAAACCATGAATTGGATTAAGCAGCTTGGAATGTGATAATACAGTGCCTTTAAAAAGTACTCACCATTTGGATGTTTTCACATTTGTTGTTATACAGGGTGAGCCAAAAAGAAGCACCACATTTCAAACGTTTATTCTACAAAAATGCTAAAAGATAAAATAAATGTCATTACGATTATGTATTACAAGAAACGGTGCAACACCCTGGGCCACTCATTCATGCTACCTTGTATGCCTACAAACAACCTCGAGCCTGAATACACTGTTTTTAATAAAAACATGCAAACTGCCACTGATTCCTAAACATGCTTTACCACAGTCAGTTGAATTTATTCTTCATGTTTAATTAAACATGAGAAAGGGCTGTGCACAATGGGTATACTAAATGCTGATGCCTGAAATGAAGCCTCATCACATCCTTTTGTACCAGGCAGTATCCTAAATCAAAGAAAACAATGAAATAAGTGTTTTTTATCTCAGCATGAAATTTGGTGACATCACTGTAAGCATATGTTTTTATATTAAGCACAGGGGCTCACACAGAACTGCCAGGCAAGCAGATGGATTAGGACAAATGGACAGCGTGCAGTCAGACTGTGAGATGCTGTAACTGTGTGCTATTTCTAACTGTTAAGTCAGCATGGAATTGTATCCTTGTTTAAGCATCGTTGCCTTGTTTGGAATTACATGCTCATCTAAAGGGGGCCCTGGACATGAAGAAAAAGTATAAAACCATGCCTGGCACAACTTTGAAGCCAACAAACAGATGGCTTTCCTGAAAATGCTTTCCGCATCTGCAATGGTGACACCGACAGACTCCAGTCCTCGGGCCCCACTCCCGACTGGGTCTTGTCACTGGCTTAATTCGTCTTTGTACTGTCTGCAGTGTAAGCCAACATTAAACAAAGTTAAGTTAGTTTCTCTGATGTCATTTCTTACCGCCGTATCACTAATGAGGGGTATCGTCTTTTATATTATATCTACAGTATATAGATTCGGGTTTAGTAACATACCGCAATCACAAAAAAGAACTTATTCCCAGGCGGCAAGTGCCCCCTGCTGGATGCAATCACTTTGAACCAAGTTCAAGCAGTAGTCAAAACAACGAAATATGATAAGGTCCCCATAATCATTTAAAGTTCACATCAATTTGCTTTAGCATTTGCAGTAGTCAGTCATGCAAAGCAGCAAGAAAAGTCTTTGACCATCACCCCTTCCGTATCAAAACAATGTCCCCTAGACTTTGCAAAGGCCTCTCTATTTTAAAGTTGCTTCAAGCCCATCCTTTTATCCAGACCTTGTCACTACCACCTGATCCTCAATTTAAAATTCTACCAATGTTAGACATGCTATGCCAATAATCAAAACATCAATTCAGCTGTAGAAGAGTGGCTGCACAAGTAAGACAACGTATTATATTTATAAAATGTATTAAAATGAAATTAATATTTGGTGTTAACACCCTCTGCCTTGCAAGAGCTGCAGATCTCTTTGATACAGTTGGATGCAGTTTCTGAAGGTACTGACATGCTAGATTTCTTCAGGCCTCTAAACGCTACCATTGCACTTTACATAACTGATCTTTTCCTAAATAAAGAGTGGCATTGCACATGTACTTTGCCAACATGCCCATGTCGATCAAACACAGGAAGCTCTGCAGTCTACTTGTGACTTTAAGCTTGTAGCCGCCGAAGTATAAGGCGAGTTCAAGTACGGGTAAAACGCGTGCCGAAAGAAATCTCTCAGTCCAAAAGTTCGTTTTGAAAATATTTAGTGAAAATTAAAAGCAAATAATCCACACAAGAATAAAGAAAAAAGTGGTTACACACGTAGAATAAAAGGCAAAAAAAAGGCAAAATATATCTTCCGTAAACTTAGCTTTTCTTGAGAAACTTGTTATTTCTGTACTTAAAAGTGCTTTACTTCTTCTTCTATACTTAAAGATTCTTAGCTGCTTCTTCTTCTGTACACTATAAGCATATGGTTCTGCACTTAAATAAGTGCTGTTTTACGAGTTACTTCACACACTCAAAAGGCCTGCGGGCACGTAGGCACGGGCATGGTTTAAAACCTTGTGCCCTCGACGCCTTACATATGACAAGGCTGGTCACTAACTGAGAATAAAGTTTAGTCAGCTGTTAGAAATGGCTAGAATATACCAATTCTACTCAACTTATGGGGGTTATAGAAACCGCCCATAGATTATGCATTGTCATCTAGTAAAATATTTATGAATCTTATGTAACTAGGACATGGCTCTTACAATGCTGTAGGAAGATAAAAAAATAAATATAGGTAAACATCATTTGATTTGTCTTTTATATAAGTAACATATAAATGTTTTTGACATAAAGACCATCACAAAACGTAATCACCAATGGAACTTTGCATGATTTTGATGATGAAGGTTCGCTCCACACTCCCATCGTCCTTCCGTGAGCCCTGAACCCGACACCATCGGTAATGTCACTGATGAGCTTGGCAGTGAGGCACAAACAATGAAACAAGGAGATGGTGCAAAATGTGCAAAGTGCTTTTATTAAAACCAACAACAATAAAAAACAAAGTGTCCAAATAAAGTGCAGTGTATCAAAATATGTCATTAAATAAATAATCCAGTAAAAACAAAGGTGAAAAGTGGAGGTTAAAATCTAACAGAAAAAAAACATCCTTTAAAAAACAACAAGGTTAAAACAATGGCTGAAAGCAGTCTCTTTAAAAACACAAAGCCCGGTGCCTTCTTTTACTGGAGACTCCCCTGTTCCTCCCATCCAGGCTATGCCCCAGGGGAGTCACTCTACATGCAGCTGACCTTCTTCACAGAACTGGTCTGGTGCCTTTTCGATCCCTGGCTCCAGTTCTGCTCACCCAGACCAAGACTTGGGCTCCCCAGCAACCAGGACGCTCACACTGGAGCTTCTATTCCAAGTCCCCGACTCCCGCTGCCTTCGCTGCATGAGCCAACCTTCTCCCGGTCACTCCTGCTTCAAACAAATGCTCAGCAGGAGCAACCACTACTGTCAGCCCTCGGGTGCCGGCCAAACACCCCACTCGGGCTCGCCTCTCTCCACTGCCTGCAATCAGCGCTCGATCTCCTGCACTGGCTTTCACTTCCTGCTTCCTTCTCCCGTCTTCCCTGCAACCTCCGTCTCTTTCTTTTCTTTTTCTGTTCCTTCCACTAGCTGCCTCGCACTTCTATATATCACGAGGACATGGATCAGTTGTGGCAATCAGCAGCTCCTGGGAATAATTACGGATGTGGATGACTCCTCACCTGTGCACTTAAGTGAGAATCACCCGCATCACGAATTCCACAGGAACCGCTCAGCCATACACCACCACGCCCCCTTGCTAAGCTGCAAGTGTGGCGATTATTTATTTTAAAAACTGGCCCTTTTGACATGAGCTGTGGACCTTCTATACCACATTCCACCCCACATAAGCCCCAGCTGCACGGGAAGGCTCCATGCCACTGCCAACCCTGTGCAACTGGCGGCCCAGGTGCACAGCTCGGCCACACTACCACTACACTAAAAAACACTAAATAATAAAAGCACTAAAAATAACCCCGCACTAAAACCAACCCAAGCCCCCCTTAAAACAGGAAAAGAATGAAAACTTTTCAAAGACAAGAAAAACAATCAATAAATATATGTCCATTAAAAAGCTCAGTCCTTTAAAATGTCCTTGTCCAGCTTGGGTCCGTGGGTTCTTTTAAAAATCTGGCACCAATCCCGCTTGCTGCTCTGTCTCCAGATCTTCTGTCCCCACTGCCAGCTCATCCCACCACTGCCACCAAATGTGACGAAGCGGGTTTGCTCCACACTCCCATCGTCCTTCCGTGAGCCCTGAACCCAGCACCATCGGTAATGTCACCGATGAGCTTGGCAGTGAGGCACAAACAATGAAACAAGGGGATGGTGCAAATCGTTCAAAGTGCTTTTATTAAAACCAACAACAATCAAAAACAAAATGTCCACATAAAGTGCAGTGTATCAAAATATGTCATTAAATAAATAATCCAGTAAAAACAGGGGTGAAAAGTGGAGGTTAAAATCCAATAGAAAAAAAAACATCCTTTAAAAAACAACAAGGTTAAAACAATGGCTGAAAGTAGTCTCTTTAAAAACACAAAGCCCAGTGCCTTCTTTTACTGGTGACTCCCCCGTTCCTCCCATCCAGGCTATGCACCAGGGGAGTCACTCTACATGCAGCTGACCTTCTTCACAGAACTGGTCTGGTGGCCTTCCAATCCCTGGCTCCGGTTCTGCTCATCCAGACTGAGACTTGGGCTCCCCAGCGACCAGGACGCTCACACTGGGGCTTCTATTCCAAGTCCCCGACTCCCGCTGCCTTCGCTGCGGCGAGCCAACCTTCTCCCGGTCACTCCTGCTCCAAACAAATGCTCAGCAGGACCTCGGGTGCTGGCCAAACACCCCACTTGGGCTCGCCTCTCTCTGCTGCCTGCAATTAGCACAAGCTTGTGCTCGCTCTCCTTCACCGGCTTTCACTTCCTGCTTCCTTCTCCCTTCTTCCCTGCAAACTCAGTCTCTTTCTTTTCTTTTTCTGTTCCTTCCACTAGCCGCCTTGCACTTCTATATATCACGAGGACGTGGATCAGCTGTGGCAATCAGCAGCTCCCGGAAACAATTACGGATGCGGACGACTCCTCACCTGTGCACTTAAGTGAGAATCACCCACATCACGAATTCCCCGGGAATTGCTCGGGCACAATGATACCTTGACAAACTCTGTAGGCCCTGCTGTTTTGTTGAAGGACATGCATGTGGGGCAGATTCACTGGCAGGATGATGCCCAAATCGTTGCTGCATCCAAACGGTGCCTTCTTTCGCCTTTACGCCTGGTGCAGCTGCATTGTTCTTATGTGTGACTGGATGTTTCTTGCAGGGAGGGCTTCTGTTCTCTTTCTCTGATGTAGAACCCTTGTCCTCATCTGAGTTCACCTCTGTTATAGCACGTCTTTATTTGAAAACAGCAGTGTCATATTGGGGGGAGTGTGAATGTGACTGAGAGAATAAAACTGAATACAAAAAATGCTAACATTTACAAGTACCATAAATTTACACCAGCTGTTACAGACTCAGATCAAATGTATGTTTTTATTCTATAACAGTAACAATAAGAGCAGTTCACAACTCAAAACAGTAAATCTAGGAAGAAGCCGGAATCAAACCCACAATCTCTTGGTTACTGCGGTGGGTTGGCACCCTGCCCAGGATTGGTTCCTGCCTTGTGCCCTGTGTTAGCTGGGATTGGCTCCAACAGACCCCCGTGACCCTGTGTTTGGATTCAGCGAGTTGGAAAATGGATGGATGGATGGATTTTACAGATACTGAACCTTCATATTTAACTAATTTATCTGTCTTTGCCTGTCAATTGGGGAGCTTGAGTGTCGGGTGGGTAAGAACTGAAGGGTAAGTGCGGTTTGGCGTGGCCCAGTCCAGAATTTGCACCAGCACAGGTAGAGTGTGTAATTTGGCGCTTATCCAGGCGTGATCCCGGTTGTTATAAGCTTATCATTCTTATTCACCTAAATTTTTACAAAATGACATTAAATATAGTTTTTAAGATCCTCAAAGTAATACCACACAAATTACATATTGAATTTTGTGAATGCTGCAGTAACAGTCTTTAGCATCATAATGTACAGTGTATCAGGTAATGGTTTTAACATGCTTGCACTGATATTATAAAGTATATTTTCTGTACTTCTTAAAAAGTTTTCTGGATAATGTTGTATCATTATCTAACTATGCATACTGTACATTAGCAAGAATGTCTCTTGTTCTAATTGCAAAAAATATTGATTTAATACTGATTGATAATACACCCTATTATAGTGTTCAAGACAAATGCTGCAAGAAAATGTTGCTTGTAGTAGCATAATAAATATGTTTTGTTTTCAGGTATAGAAGACAGAAGTTTGAAGATAAAGTAATTGTACTGACTAATCAAGGCCCTGGAGAGATGTCTTGAGCTGCACATTGACTAGCACATGCAAGTAAGAATTTCACTGTGCTCTGGACACAAGACATTAATGACCCTATATATTATCTACCCCACTACTGCTAACTTATTCCATGTGTTTATGCTAGAATGGTACAATTAAAGGATAAAGGAAGCAGAAAGAAAAATAACAAGAAATGTATTAACTCCCAGGTAATAAAAGGGTAGAATGCATTAGCAATATTAGAACTGTTGTTAAAAATACTCACAGCTGTTGTGGGAATGCTAATTCATACCACAGAGAAAAAAAAATAATTTTCCAAAAGACTACATTATTTCTCAGCTATAAAAACTATTTGCATAATGTAAAACTATTTGAATAATTGTCCAGTAATATTTATATTAATAAAGAGTAATATTGCAATTATTTTGCCAAAAGGGTTTTCTGATTTTCAGTCAGTTTGTGTGGTGCAAGAGGGACTAGAATGTGATCAAGTGAATATATTTTATTCATTAGGTTATTCATTAGGTTATTTATTATGTTTCAGTTAATATTTTGTATTACAGTTTAATTCAAAAGAAAAGGATCATGCTAGCAAAGACTTGATGAAAGTGTACAGTAAACCAGGTATACTGTGTAGTAACAGGGTAATATCATTGTTAGACTAGTTAGGACATTTTTTGCAAACAGTTTGGAGTTTTCAGATATTAGCATGCATTATTCATAGCCTCCGTAACTGTGAAGCTGTGCATAGTTCTAGTGAGGGTTTTCACCTTTTTTCCAATTGTATTTTTAATGTGCACAACAAATAAAATAGATAGTAAACTTCTGCAAGCTTCTATAATCTGCTTCATCAAGCAGAGAAGACACAACATACAATGAATCTACACAAACAGTGAACTATATTCATATTATTTTCATTCTGGTCAGCTAATTTCCCCCTCAAATGAAAATACTGTTAAGTTTTTTTTTTTTGTTTTTTTTAATGCAAACAGGGTGCAAATCCACCTGGAGTAGTGATCAGGCAGTGACATCACACGTGTGCCTGTCTTATATTATCCACACATGCATGAAACAGATCAGCTAGTGCCATATAATATGAGGTGAAATAAGCTTATAGTACCCATGCGTGAAAGTTCTGAACGTGCACAATCAGATAGTGACATCCCCATCCTGCATGGCTGCTACAGCTCACAAAGTGTCATGGAGTGCTAGAAAAAAGGGTTCACCTAGGCTGACCATATATTGGATTTTTAGGAAATAATTTGGTGAACAGGGTTCCTGGCAACCCAGCAAATTAGCTGTGAAAAATACCTTCACTGATTAACCACAGTGACTGACAATTGTTTGAATTTTCCGAGATATCATTTAAAGGCTGTGTGAACTTGTGTATACTAATTAATAGTACATTTTCATTTCAATTCAGGAGGTTATGAGTATAGTGCTTTAAGTGAAATCAAAACTGGATGAGGTCATGGTCCTGCCTTACAGTTCTTTATTTTCAAAAGAAAAAGCAAGGAATCTTCCTGGAAAATCTAGGAAACATTTATAGTCCCGACCAATGTGGCCATCCTTCTTCGTAGTTCCTCACACAATGGATACAAAATCTAATACCAATCACATATAATGTTTTTTTAAGGTGCTGTCCCATCAGTGTAAACTTTTATATCTTTGCACCTGAACTAGCCATTACATACTGTCCAAATGTATATCCTATACCTTGGTTTGCTTGGCATATATATTTCTAAGTGAAAGGACAACACTTATGCTTTTGCTTTGCCATTTGATTTATTCACAACCAAAATCAGCAACCCAATTTAGGTCTAATCAAGCTGCTTCTGAATATCTTTATACACTTGTCTTCTGTCTGTGTTGGTCATCTCAAGGATGATCTTTTCTGATTGAAAAATGCAAATGCAGCTGATGTCTTGTAGACAGAATATCTGGTAGGGTTAACCATTTACATTATATTTGCAGCACTGACCCTACCTTGAAATTCATAAGGAATTCTTTATTGGACATGAATGTTTCATCTTACTGGCCAAAAGAATGTGGAAGTTTCTTTTTCAAGGGAATGATTGACATCAGAGGAGGATGCAGAATAATCAGGATCTAAGACATCCTCCTCTGCATCACTGTCAAGGAGATGTGAGAGAACCCCAGAGTCAGTATATTTAGTGCTTATTTTGAAAGTATATACAGTTGAACCAGTCCACAAAAAGAAATGTTTCACTGATTACCTACACATCCCTTTTTACATATTTGCCTCTCCTACAGTCTGTGGGAATCACATATCATGTTATTAAAGAAATATGTGCAAAGTCTGGTTAATACCCAAGCTGCACGGACCTTTCATAGGCACAAGGGAATGAAAAAATTCTTAAAGGTGTGTTACAGCCTACCGAAAAGCCTAGGGGTATTTAAATAGGCCACACACAAGTGAGAGAGAGAGACTGAGACAAAACAAAAAAACTAAACCAGCTGAATACAAACAGACTATTTATTGTCAAATATAAACTTGCAAAATATGGAGAAAATTACACAAAACAGGAACAAGGTAATACTAACTTAGCTATCAAGCTACACAAAGTTTACACAGCTAGATACCTACTATTCATATTTGTCACATAGATGACTAGCTTACAACAATTACATTTCTTTAATAAGGAATCAGAAACAAAAAACCAACACCAGACCATCCAACCCTAACAGTCTGTTCTTCTCCACTCACTCACTCACTCACTCACTCACTCACTCACTCACTCACTCACTCACTCACTCACTCACTCACTCACTCACTCACTCACTCACTCACTCAAAACTCAAAGAAACTTCTTTTATAATCTACACCCCACCCACAACCCAGGTGATTTATTAACAATGGGCAACTCAATAGGTGGGACTCAATTAAGTCATCAGCACGAAATTAGAGCAGAGTTTAACAAAAAGATCTAGGGTAGGTCATAGCAGGTGGAAATTTGCATGAGAAACTGTCTTGAGGACCATTTAAAAAACAGCTAAAAGTTTTGTAAAAAATTATATATCTTAGCTTTTTATACCCCCAGAAATGCCTACGTCAGAATAAGTCAGTATATAGGATTTTGGAACACAGTGCTCTGTTTTTATAATATTTCGTCAGGTTTTCTTAATAATTAAGTAACATCATGCAGTATCAAGTCAAAAAATAGGTCAAATGAATTTTTAGATATGGCAGACACAGAACAGCATTATATTTACCCTAAGTACAGTGGGAGGGTTGCAATATATATTTTTAAATTAAAATTAGTGTTGCATAATGGCTAGTGCTATGACAGGGTCTGAAATCCCCCTTTCCAGAATATGTGCAGGAAACAGATGGATGGACTGATAAATTAAGTAATCTTAGAAGAATTTTATAGAAACATTTCATTGGAATTAAAATACTCACAGAATTTAATAGTGAACTTGTGAGATTGGGTGGGTGTTATCAGATGGAACATGCATAAGTATTAGCATGTAGTCATGCAGTGTAAATAAGAGGGCAGTAATAGCTGGGATTCTGAAGTATCAAATATTCTCTTTGTTGTAACCAGCTGAGGACGATAGACAAAATCTTTCATTAGCAGTATTTTAGAAATAGTATTATCAGATTAACAGAATCTACCGACATTCTTACTTGCATATATGCATTACAAATTTAGACCACAGACAAGTAGAAGTATAGTTGTACAGTTCTTGTTCAGCAACTTGAATGAACCAGGATCGTATTTCTTTGTACAAACTAAAAAGGTGCCTACACTTCTTTCATCTCACAGTACTAGAAATTCCTTGTTCCTCTCATGATGAATGGGGCTCATCTGCTTAACGTCACCTGAAGTCTATTTTGCACAAAATAACTCACCTACACAAATCTGCTGTGCTGTTGGTATGCATATATATATACATATTATATATATATATATATATATATATATATATATATAAATAAAACTGCTGTTGTCAGTGCTATAACATGTTAATTTTTTTACAGTATTGCAGCAGTTTTAACAGGAGAAAAACATATTCCAAACTGCATGGTGCCTACTGTAAAGTTTGAAGGAGTGGGGATAATGGTGTGAGGGTGTTTTTCTGGGTTTGGTCTAGGCCCCCTGGTTTCAGTTAAGGGTACTGGTAATACTACAACATTAAAAGACATTTTAGACTGCACACTTCCAACTAGTACAAACAGTTTAGGGAAGGCCTTTTTCTGTTCTAGCAGGACTGTGTCCCTGTGCACAAAGCCAGGTCCATAAGAACATAGAGGGGCTCCAGTGGCCTATACAGAGCACTGACCTCAATTCCACGGAGTACCTTTGGGATGGATTGGCATGTTGAATGCCAGCTAGGTCTTCTTGATCAATATCAGCACCTGACCTCACAAATGCTCTTTTAGCTGAATTGGCAAATACTTGCACAGTCACAATCCAAAATCTTGTGGAAAGCCTTCTGTGACGATGCGGGTTTGCTCTACACTGCCATGCAGCTTCAGGGAGCTCTTGAACCCTGCACCATCGGTAATGTTACCGATAAACTTGGCAGTGAGACATAACAAATGGAGCAAGGGGATGGTGTAGTAGTGCAAAAGTGCTTTTATTAAAATCAAATCAAAACAATATCCCAATAAATAGTGCAGTGCCTTCCAAAAAATCTTTAAATAAATAATCCATAAAACAAGTGCTGAAGTGGAGGTTAAAAACACCATAGAAAAAAAATCCTTTTAAACCAACGACGAGGTTAAAACAAAACTGGAAGCAGTCCTTTAAAATAAAGCCTGGTGTCTTCTGTTTACCTGGCGTCTCCCCTGCTTCTCAACAGGGGGGTCGCCCTTCCTGCAGCTGACCTTACTACTGTCCGGTTGCCTTCCGTTCCCTGGCTCTGTACGGCTTCCTTACCAGACCAAGACTTGGGTTCCTCAACGGCCAGGTCACTCATGCTGAGGCTCACCTTCCCAAGACTCCACAACTCCCGCTGCCATCTCAGCCTTACGAGGCCAACCGTCCTTAATCCCCGGTCACTCCAGCTCCTTGTACGCTCAGCTGGAGCGACCGCTTCTTTCTGCCCCACTGAGTGTTGGCCAAACACCTCTGCTAGGGCTCACTGTTCAGCTGCCTGCCTGCGAGCCAGTGCACGCTCTCGTTCGCTTGCTCTCTCTCTCTCTCTTTCTTTCTTTCTTTTGCACGCACCGGCTTTTTCTTCCTGCTCTCCTGCAAGCTCTGGGTCTTTTTCTTTTACCCTCCTTAGCTGCCTCACGCTTCTCTTTATGAAGAGGACGTGGCAGCTGTAGCAAATCAGCAATCCCTGGGAACAATTATGGATGCGGAATGCTTCTCACCCGTGCACTTAGGTGAGAAACGGCCACATCACAAATTCCTCAGGACCTGCTTCAGCCACACAACCACGCCCCCTCACTAAGCCACGAGTGCAGCGATTATTTGTTTAAAACTGACCTTTGACGGGAGCTGTGGACCCGCTATACCACACATTCCTAGAATAGAGGATGCTCTTATAGCTGCAAAGGCGGGTTGATAGTGATAGGGGTAAATCCATTATAATGCCCTTGATTGTGGATGGGATCTCCAACAAGTTCATATAGGTGTGATAGTCAGATATCCACAAACTTTTTGCCATAAGCTGTAGTACAGTATATATTAAAAAGAGTATTGGCCCCTAGCACTGTTCTATGAGGAAAACACTTTTAACACATAATTCTGAAAACGTTCCTCATATCATAACCTTTTCTTCCTGATCTTAAGCCACTTTTGCACCCATCTACACAATTAAGCTTTGAACTCATACTTCCTTTAGCTTAATCTCAGGCCTTTTTTGGGGTACCTTATCAAAGGCATTCTGAAATTTAAAGTAAATAATAACACAAGCACCTCCCTGATCATACGCTTTTGTTACTTCCAGAATATTACTGAAACTTGATCTTTTGTTTAAATGAATGCTTTCTGTTCCCTTTTACACTTGTTTTTCCATGTGATGCACAACAATTCCTTAATAACTATTTAAATTAATCTACCCATTATAAAGTATATGTTAACATAACTGGCCTATAGTTACATGTATCATCCCAAACATATTTTGTGTAATGCAATGTTTCCCAACCTAAGTCTACTAGGGAGGGCATAAAAAAAAATCAGTAATGATAGAATTTAAACCTTAATTCTAAAAATGATATGCTAACATATGTCAACAGCCAAAGCACAAAATACAGATTATTTAATCTGAAGAGAAAATGAATTATCTTAAAATAAAATTTTACAAAATTATTTTCATATAAAATTCCACCACCATCTTTTGTTTTTGTTGTAGTTGTGTAGCCCACCTATAAGTTTTAGAACTTTTGAAGTTTGTTTACTTCATAAAAGTGATGCAGTTTTCTATGAAAACATATAGTTAAATATAGAAACTTGGTTGAAAGCTTAGATGTTGTGAAGAAAAGTATGACAGAGTCACCTATTTGTGGGGAGGCTAGAAACATCTTTATTGAAGTGAGCAGTGAAGAGGGATAGAATGGTGCGTATGAGAAACAAGCGAATGGAATGGTGGAGCATACTAAGTAATGTGGACATGAAAAATCAGAAAATAACAGCTGCCCTCTGCTAAAAATACAGAGAGAATTATAATACCATATTTAAAGAAACAAATATGACAGCAGTTATGGATTGGCAATATTGAAAGTCCAGTTCCTCAGAGAGTGATTTGTGGCAATGTTCTAGCTACCAGCTGTCTCAAAACCTTCTTACTTAAAGTAAATAATCTAAAAGATAGGCCTGTTAGTTTTTCCAGTAAACATTGGAATAAATGAGAAGAAGCAAACTATCTAATGCAGGACCATTCAGGCATTAGATCTTGTAAAGACACATGGATCATACCTAAAATTGCTGAAGTTGTGCTTTCCCATTGCAATAAAACATGGTAAGCTTTACCCTTGGGGAAATGAAAATGGACACAATCCCTCATTGTAAAGCTACTCATAGCTTGACACAGAATATTTGAACACACATTCTGCCAGCTAGTTGATAGAAAAATAAAAAAGCAATTTTACTCACTTTAAGTTGACGAGATGACAAATATTACAAATGTAGCCAATCCTATGGTTTATGTTTATTACCTATTTGAAGGTACAGTGGTGTGGGATTTCATATTTTGCCAGTACTCATGCAACTGGGAAGGATATATTTATTTTAATAAATATATTTTTTAAACAGATAGAATTGACCAGAGTTCTTGTATGGGGTATGCAAGGATGAAGCCAAATTAATGACAAGAAACATAAAGTGTGGGTGGCAGTAAATAGGTAAGTTGTATCAGTGTCATAGATACACTGAAAAATAAGAGTTAACCTTTATATATTTATTTGCTTATCTATTTAAGCACTCCAGATAAATATTATCTGGTCCAGGTGATTTATTTGCCATCAGTCTTTAGAATCTAAACAGACTTCTCATTTTATAATTTTCAAGTGACTGAATACCTCCTTAATAGGTCCAGTAAGTGCTGGGGGTTATTGATTTCTTCATACATGGAAACATTTCTGAAAAATGTTTTACTAAGAGATATGTTTTATAAGAATACTTTGCACTAAACTGATGAATGCATAATTATGTAATCTAAAGGTATATCTGTTTTGAATAAAAACTAATTTGTAAAAATTCAAATATAACAGCTTTTACTGTTATCTATATTACCTACTAAATAATAAAACAGTACAGTACTTTGTCAACCTATAGTTTCCTGTTCACCTTTATGGAAGATTATAAACTTACATCTTTCATCTGTTATCATTCCAGTTGACCAGCATTACTGGTATTGGGAGTACAGTATATTGCAGTTCCAAATTAGTGTACGCCAATTCCAACCTAATGTATTCTTGCTCTTTCTGTCACTCATACATGCAGCTGGATGTTCTTAGAAGGATGGTTCACTGTTGCTGCATTTTTGCATTTTTGAAGCTTCTTATTTGCACGATGCCAGCTCATACTGTTAATGATGTGTATCCTGCAGGAAGCACTAGCTCCCTTGTTGGAATAAGTTCTTTTGTAATTGCAGCATGTTACATAACCCAAAACTATATACTGTAGATATAATATAAATAGACAATACCCCTCCCTTAGTGATATAGCGGTAAGAAATCACATAAGAGAAATCCATCCATCCATCCATTTTCCAACCCGCAGAATCCGAACACAGGGTCACGGGGGTCTGCTGGAGCCAATCCCAGCCAACACAGGGCAGAAGGCAGGAAACAATCCTGGGCAGGGTGCCAACCCACCGCAGCATAAGAGAAATAATTTAGCTTTCTTTAATGATGGATTACGCGGCATAACACACGAAGGAAGCCATGACAAGACCGTCACTGAAGTGGGGGCCCGTTGTATAGAGTCTGCCATTTTCATCGCTGCGTTGGAAGGATTTTTCGGCTCAGATGATGTTATCTCCCATCCGTCCATCGGCTTCAAAGGTGTGCCGGGCAATGTTCCAAGGCTTTATACCCTTTCTTCATGTGCAGGCCCCCACTTACGTAGGTGAATAATACAATTCCAAACAAGGCACAGAGGATACAATTTCATGCTGACTCTGACAGATGAAAAATAGTGCATGTTGCCCATTTCACAGTTGTTCCTGTCTTGTCTTCTAATGCTTGCCTAGCAGTTCTAAATGATGAGCCCCTGTTCTAAATCTTGATTTGTATTAGCTGTGAATGTTAGTAGAAAGAAAAGTAGATTTATACAATATTTGTACAGAACACAGTGACATATTAAACATATTTTACTTATTACAGACCACCCTTTGTCACTGTGTCTGTGACAAAAACAATCCCTGAGGGTCTTGTCCACAAAGCAAAAGGTACTCGATCCCCACTCACAGTGTAGACAGCTCCTTAAGAACTTTTGTAGAAATGTGGGGTGTAGTGCCGATGTAACTCCTGTTTCATTTGTCTAATATACAAACGTAAATAAATATTTACAATAGTAAAACTGATAACAATGATAGGTTACACTACAATTGGACGAACAATTACATTTAACATAGTGTTACTAAATAGTGATCACTAAATCCCATCAGTGGTGTAGGTGGAGATCTACTTAATTTCTTCTGCAGAGGTGAATATATTCTTTCTCCTGTTGTGTCTTATATTACTTACATAGTCAGTGTTGCAATTGAATATCACTGGGCCAGTGCGGTGGGTACCATAGCCTCAGATTACATTATGAATCTACAGTATATAGCACCTTGATGGACTTTACTATCCTTTGGCACATATAAAATTTCTAACTACAGTATGTTGATAATATGTGCCCACCCTTTGGTGTCTGATCCCTTTAAATGAGTTACAATATTTGTAACACAAATCAGATGCTATTCCAGATCTATTGCTATGATTATTAATAATTGTTCTTTACCAGTATTATTGCATAATTTACCACCAATGATGTTAAATTAAAAACTGAAAGGGAATAGAACATCCCATAGTGAAGTTGGGGAGGATAAAAGATAGTGTACACATTATGCAATAACACTAGTAAATAACAATTGGAATTGTATTATTCACCTAAGTGGGGGCCTGCACATGAAGAAAGGGTATAAAGCCTTGGACAATTGCCCGGCACACCTTTGAAGCAGATGGATGGATGGGAGACAATGTCATCCGATCCGGAAAATCCTTCCAACGTAGCAACGAAAATGGCAGACTCTATACATTGGGCCCCAACTCCTGAAGGTCTTGTCATGGCTTCCTTCGTCTGTTATGCCGCGTAATCCATCATTAAAGACAGCTAAGTTATTTCTCCTATGTGATTTCTTACCACCGTATCACTAAGGGAGGGGTATCGCCTTTTTATATATATATATTATATATCTACAGTATATAGTTTTGGGTTATGTAACATGCCGCAATTACAAAAGAACATATTCCAACAAGGGAGCTAGCGCCCCCTGCTGGATACATGATGTCAAGCCCAGGCTGATGAAAGTTATCAGCACTGTTACTACACACACACATATATATATATTGTTATGCATGTGTGTTAGGGGACCTCCTCACAGGTTCACTCAAGGTATGTAATAACCCGCTGAAATCAGAGGGGGCACTGCCACTAGCAATGTCATCTCCTTCTTTATCCACAGTGCCAAGAAGCAGCCTAAGGAAAGCTCTTAAGCCTGGCACTTCTGGTTATTGCTGGCCTGGGCAACCACCTAGATAAAACTCCACTAGAAGCAACAACCCTTTGTTCTCTTTTTCTGATGATACTGTTGAAGGGACAAACTCTGATGAGCAATTTTTTTGTTTGCCTTTTGTTTTAATTGCTGTGCATTAAATGCTTTTTATTAGTACAGTACAGTACATACAGCTCTCTGAGCTCCTCACAAGTATGATGTTCTATAGGGTCAAGCCTTCCTCGATAATCATCCATTGCAGTCCTTTGTGTCTGCTGGTGTGTTTTTTTGAGGCAACATTCAGCCAAACAAATTCAGCTGTTTTGTCAGGGGGTGCTCCAACAGTTCCCCACAGAACCAAACTAAGTTCTGCAGATGCAGTTACAAGCAAAGAAAGCTCTGATCATGGTGGTGGTGTCAAAAAGGCCTTGTTATCTTTGTGAAGCTCTTAATACATGACTGTCCACTTAACTCTGTCTATCCTTCAACCTCCTTATGATAGCCAAGTAGACTGTAGCAAGCAGGGGCTGTGCCACATCCTGCATAACTTTTACAATTTTCTTGCAAAGCATCAGTGCTTTCTCCTTGACTGTTAGGTTCTGAGAATACATGGTCTACACCTCACATTACCCAGTCTCTCATCCTAGTACTTCAGACTGTTCGGTAATGTCTTGTCTGACTCTGGAGAGGACGGTTTTCCATCCATTTACCAGCCCTGTGCTAGAAATGTCAAAGTACAGTATGATGTAATTTACTGAATCCCTGATCAAAGTCAGACTGCCTCTGATCTCAGATCTTGTCTTGGTGGTAGATCCTTCTGATGACTGTCTTTGGCAGCTTGACTAGTGTTAGATCCTTCACAAGGATATTCTTTTTATGAGCACGAAATAAAATGACCTTCAAGAAGTGTTTTAATCTTCTGAGAGAAGACCAGGATGACCAGGAAATGGAGACAGTTTAAGGAGAAAGAAATAATGCAATCATTAAATGGGGTAGATCCATATTATTCCTTTCACACACTGAATCAATTACTTCCTTTATTAAATTTGAGACTTCTGACAAGGATATAGCTCCTACAAATCTTTCAGTTGGAATAATCGGTTCTGGCTCCTGCAAACTTTTAAAGTCAGAATGGCATCTCCTTTTGTGTTCCAACCCAGTAAGACATTTCAAAACTAAGTCAGCTAAAAAATAATTAATAGATTGCCTAGCAAGGATTCATTCTTTTAGTCATCTTTGCATAAATCAAATTGTAATGGTCAACAAATGTGAGGAATTGTTGTTCAGTCCCTTCTATCTAGTAGAGACAATCTTCAACAAAGTGTTTTATGGCTAATAAGTCTAGGCCCCTTACATCATAATTCTGCTCAGGAGCAGTCAGGTTTTTTCAGAAAAAAACACAGGAGTGTTTTTCCCAACATTATGAATCTTTATGACAGTATAACACTTATTGCAATACTGGAAGCATCAATCTCTAATTCAAAATTGTCTAAATGATGTAGTATCAGAGTTATAACAAGTAATTCTTTTAATTGCACTGTGCTTGAGCCTCAAGGGTCCAAATAAAATGCTTGTTTGATTTTTTTCATAAGAGATATAATAAGGGTAAAAGCAGAACTAAAATTCTTTGTCTCATCATTAATAATAGGCAAACTCAAAGAATATGTGTACTTGTTTAACTGAAATGGGTGAGTTACAACCCTGAACTGCCATAACTTTAGTTTAATCCTATTTTAACCCTAATTCAGAAATATCATATTCCCCAAAATTCAATGAAGATTTTTGATTTTTTTAAAATTTGGTAATGTAAATTTTCCTTTCAAAGACTGTTCAATATGAGGAAAAATATTAGAACATCAGTAAAATACACTAACATTTATACTTTATGCCTAAAATGTCATTGTGTCATTAACAAAGGCCCCACATGCTGCCAGGATGTTGACTAATCCATAGGACATTATGAAGTATTTGTAATGTAAAGTAGCAGTAAAGGTTGTCTTAAAGTATGACGATCTCAAAGGCGAACCAGATTGTAAGTAATGCATAGGTCTAATTTAGGGAAAAGTGCAGCTTCAATAACTGGGTTAAGTAAAAATGAGATCAGGTGCGGCGGATAATTGTTTTTTACTGTAATTTTACTCAATTGTTGTAGTCAACACAGGGTTGCAATAATTTATCTCTTTTCTCTAAAAAAAAAGGACTATATGATGTTATAATATAACTATTAGTATTATCTTCTTCAGTATAGCCACTAATTGCTTTGGCTTCAGGGCATGAGAAAGCATACATTTTACCTTTGGGAATATGTACAGTGGGCAATAATTCAGTCATAACAATCAATGTCGGGGCAAAACTAGCAATCTTTGCTTATTAAACACACAGTGGCGTAGCTAGGGGCGGGTGGAGGGGGTGGACCGCCCCGGGCAGCACATTTTTGGGGGCAGCATTATTGGCCAAAAGGCTCAGTACAATCCATGTGTAAGTAGCAGGGTTCGGGAAAAATATCACCCATGAATGAAAAAAGTAAAATTCTCTGATTTTTATCCACAAATGCTTCAAAAATAATTTTCAGACTGTCCTTCTGTGACGGCATCAGACACAGCAGTTGAAATTTATGAGGCAATAACAAAAATAAACATAAACATTTACACCGATAATAATTTCTAGGAAGATAAACAACTAATTTACAATTTATAATTTCGTTTCGTTATCCGATTGCGTTCTTGCTCTGCGCAGAAAACATCCCCACCTATCACTTGTACACTACACTGGTTCTGGTTTTTGCAGCGTAATTATATTAAACTAATAATTAGAACACAGCTTATCAGTGCGTCTATACTATATTCTTGTCTAGTTGATGCTTATAAATAATTATATGTGAAAAATTATTGCTGTTTCTCTATATATGAATAAATCTATGCAAAATGTATCTTAACTTTTCTCTATATGTCATTTTAATTTTCTATTAAATAGGTTAACATATTCAGATACTGTATGTTGGAGGGCAGCAAATTTAAACACCGCCCCGCCTCAAACAGCATGAAGTCTAGCTACACCACTGTAAACACATGGACAAATGACTGTACTTTTGTGGAAGCAAAACAGAAAACCAGCATTATATTGTTGAAGGTTGTACTGTATAGAGGAGTGAATTCCAACATTCCTTCCCTCATGACCTTAGTTCTTTAAAGGACAAATAGACAATTGGGGAGTATTTCTGCAGCCACAGGAACTCTAAAATAACCCTGGTGTTCCCATCTAAAAGAAATACATTTTTTGTGGTGTAGGCACTCACTTTGTAAACAAATGACTAGAGAAATGATTAACCCCGTTCCAATCAAACTCCCATCTAGTAAAGAAATACATAATTTTACTTTCAAGGGTTACAGGAACTGCTTACTACTGCAGAAATCATATACTATTAAAACTTCCTGCAGTGGCTAAATTACTAAAGGGTTAATGGTTAATATAAAGACTGATTCTGACGAGTACTGTGAGATTGTGATTTAGGCACTGACTGTCTTTTAGTACCTGCTACTCCTCACACTCACACAGTTGTGTGGTGTATTTGTATGTGTGTATATTAACATCTCATAATACCGGTTCACTCAACCAGACCCTCTCTTACAGAGACTGAGAACACAGAGGAAACACCCAAGATAGCAACAAGTCAAAGCAACTAGAGAACACACTGTCTCAGAAGGGAACATAGAGTACTATACTGACCATCTAATAAAGCAGTAGTTTAGGAAGCTGCTTGGAGAGCTGATTCTGGGAAATAGTAAAGACTAATATATGGTTAGGAAAGAGTGCAACAGCATAATCCTTATTGCTGAGATTCTTTCCTGGCTTTTCATGTTTATATTTGTAAGATTTTTTTATTTATTTGGTCACTCAATCACTGAAAATCCTTTTCATATTACAAGACAAAAATAAATACCATTAAAGTGAGATCAAAAGACAAATTAAAGCATTCCTTGGTTCTCTTGGCAACTGTCATCAAATACTTATCTAGTTAGGAAACTAAGCTCACACAAACTTCAGTAAATGAACACATATATTTTATCCAGTTAAACCCCATAAATTATGCAACATTTTATCATTGCTCAAGCTTATTACCTAAAAAAGTATCACAATTAATGTTTAATAAGAAATAGCAAAATGTATACAGATTTTTAATACAACAGCACTACAATTTCTTTGGAAATCTTTTTATCTAGTTTTGCTTTAACCCAACTAATCTGGATTTTTAAAGAATCATGACAGAAATGATGTGACACAAAATTCATTATGATCAAAAGTTTACACTTGTAAATAAATTTTATAATATTGCTATGTCATTACTCAGATTCAAGTTTAATAATGACTAATATGGAACAATTAATTTATATAGTTCAAAGCAAACCATGGAAGTGTGTTGTCATCCATATTAGTATATTAGAAAGATTTAGACGAGAACAGGCCATTCAGCCCTACAAAGCTCTCCACTTCTATCCACTGAATTCCCCCAAAATAACATCAAGTTGACTTTTGAAGGTCCTTAAAGTCCTACTGTCTACCACACTACTTGGTAACTTATTCCTTATACCTATGGTTCTCTGTGTGAAAAAAAACTTCCTAATGTTTGTAAAAATTTACCCTTAACAAGTTTCCAACTGTCCAACTGTTTCCCTTTGTGCTTGTTGAACTCATTTTAAAACAACATTCTCGATCCACTGTACTAATTCCCTTCATAATTTTAAACAATTCAATCATGTCACCTCTTAATCTTCTTTTGCTTAAAATGAAAAGGCTCAGCTTTTCTACTCTTTCCTCATTACTTAACCCCTGTAGTCCTGGAATCAGCTTAGTCCCTGTTCCCTGGACTTTTTCTAGCGCTGTCTTTTTGTATTATGTAGATAAAAAAAAGCACACACTACTCCAGATTAGGCCTTACTAGTGTGTTATAGAGCTTGAGAAAAACCTCCTTGGACTAGTACTCTATACAATGTGCTTCTGAACACTGTCTGGAAGATGATAGTAATGAATCCACTATGACTTCTAAATCCTTCTCATAAGGTGTACTTTCAATTTCATACTTACCATTGTGTGTTTTCAGTTCTCATATTTTTTCTTCCTACGTGTAATAATTTACATTTACTTATGTTAAATTTCATCTGTTGAAAATCTGCCCAGGCCTGTATGCTGTCCAAGTCCCACTGCAATGATTCAAAAGATTCTACATTATTTGCCAATCCGCCTAGCTTTAGTATCTTCTGCAAACTTAATCATCTTGTTATTTATATTCCTATCCTAATCATCTATATCAGGGGTGTCCAGCTCCGGTCCAGGTGGGCCGCAGTGGCTGCAGGTTTTCATTCTATCCCTTTTCCTAATCAGTGAGCAGTTTTCATTGCTAATTAACTCCTTTTCCATTCATTTTAATAGCTCTGTTTTTAAGGATTCAGTCCTCTGAATTGATTCGCTTCTTCATTAAATGGCAGCCAAACAGAAATGAGATGTGAAATGAGCCAATAGATGACCAGCTAAATTGGAATGTCAAACTACAGCCAATTTAATTCTCATTTTACCATAGCAGACTGTTGATTTTCTGTTTTTTCTAAGACCACCATCAAGATGTTTTGGTGGCCTGAGCAGACCAACATGACCGAGACCTTCACCTTTCTTTATTTTCTGGTTAGCTGGTCATGTGGCGGCTTGTTTTGCGTCTCATTATTGTTTTGGCTGCTCATTAAGGAAAAAGAAACAACTAAGGGGTCTGAGTCACATCAATTAAAAGGCAAAACAAGTTAATCAGCAGCAAAAATGGTTCACTAATTAAGAAGATGGTTAAAGTGAAAACCTGCAGCCACTGCAGCCCACCAAGACCGAAGCTGGACACCCCTGATTTATATATATTAAAATTAGCACAGGCCTTAGTACTGTCCCCTGTGGGACACCACTCTTAACTTCACCAGATTCTGATTCTGATTCTGGCTCCTCGCACTATCACCCTCTGTTTTCTGTGTTTTACCCAGTTCTTCACACATCTACAGATTACACCCTTAACTCCCACTTCATAGTTTCTTTCCCTACCTCTCATATGGTACCATTTCAAAT